>NW_027053093.1:0-61000 GCF_011386835.1 Chrysemys picta bellii | reverse complement strand
AGACATAGCTTTCATAATCAATATGTTTCTCATTTTCGTCTTTCTCTCCAGCTAATCTCAAGCAAACCTCCAGCAGTGCATCTTAGTCGCCTTTACTCGAAGATTCCTTTACAAATTTGTCCCTACGTGAGCTTAGCAATGTATTTCTCATTTCAGTATTCTCACAAACCAATCCCTTCCAAAAGACAAGCAGACAGTACTAATGTCTTCTAAAGCAGGACGCCTTGCTCGCTACACAGATCAGGAATGAATCTCTCATGTTCCTTGTCTCACGAACCAGATGACCAGTAGTGCATCGAAGTGACGTCTAAACTACGATTCCTTGAGAACTGTGTCACTAGCGCAGCTCAGAAAGCATTTTCGTATGTTTTGTACTTCTCACTAAATGAGCTCTACAAAACCATTAGTAGAGAGTCCAAATGTCTTTTGAAGCATGAATCCGTGTGACATTTGTCGTTAGCAGAGTTCAGAAATTAATTTTTCATCTTTCTCACGAACAGATCTCTGCCAAATCTCTCGTAGTGCATATTAATACCTTTTCGAGCGTTTTGCCAGGAGAGAGTCATCACTAGCGCAACCCAGACTAAATTTCTTATTTTCGTCTTTCTCGTCGGCCAATCTCAACCAAACCTCCCGCAGTCCATCGCGGAGGCTTCAAAACGAAGAGTCCTTGTGAAATTGGTCTCTTAATCAGATCAGGAATCTCATTTTCAGAATTGTAACAGATCCCTCTCTCCCAAACCATAAGCCGAAATTGCTAATCACTTTTGAAACATGATTCCGTGTGACATTTGTCATTGGCAGATTTCAGGAAATTATTTTTCATCTTTCACACGAACAGATCTCTGCCAAATCTTTCGTAGTCCATCCTAATGGCGTTTAACGTGTAAGTCCTAGAGAAATTCACCACTAGCACAACTCAGGAAGCATTTTCATATATTTTCTACTTCTCACTAAATGAGCTCCACAAAACCATTAGTAGAGAATCCTAAACCATTTGGAAGCATGATTCAATGAGAAATGTGTTTCTCATTTTCGTCTTTCTCTCCAGCTAATCTCAACAAAGCCTTCAGCAGTGCATCTTAGTCGCTTTTACACGAAGATACCTTTACAAATATGTCCCTACCTCAGCTTAGCAATGTATTTCTCATTTTCAGTATTCTCACAAATCCATCTCTTCCAAAAGACAAGCAGACAATACTAATGTCTTTTGAAGCGTGATGCCTCGTGAAATAGGTCCCTTTTCAGTTTTCTCACAAACCAATCCCTTCCAAAAGACAAGCAGACAGCACTAATGTCTTCTAAAGGAGGACGCCTTGCTCGCTACACAGATCAGGAATGAATCTCTCATGTTCCTTGTCTCACGAACCAGATGACCAGTAGTGCATCGAAGTGACGTAAAACTACGATTCTTTGAGGACTGTGTCACTAGCACAACTCAGGAAGCATTTTCATATGTTTTGTACTTCTCACTAAATGAGCTCCACAAAACCATTATAAGAGAATCCAAATGTCTTTTGAAGCATGATTCCGTGTGACATTTGTCATTAGCAGAGTTCAGCAATTAATTTTTCATCTTTCTCACGAACAGATCTGTGCCAAATCTTTCGTAGTCCATTCTAATGGCTTTTAACGTATAATTCCTAGAGAAATTCATCACTAGCACAACTCAGGAAGCATTTTCATATGTTTTGTACCCCTCACTAAATGAGTTCTACAAAACCATTATCAGAGAATCCTATTCCATTTGGAAGCATGATTCTATGAGAAATTACAGACATAGCTTTGATAAGCAATGTGTTTCTCATTTTCGTCTTTCTCTCCAGCTAATCTCAACCAAACCTCCAGCAGTGCATCTTAGTCGCCTTTACACGAAGATTCCTTTACAAATTTGTCCCTACCTCAGCTTAGCAATGTATTTCTCATTTTCAGTATTCTCACAAACCAATCCCTTCCAAAAGACAAGCAGACAATACTAATGTCTTTTGAAGCGTGATGCGCCTTGGAATAGGTCCCTTTTCAGTCGTCTCACAAACCAATCCCTACCAAAAGACAAGCAGACAATACTAATGTCTTATAAAGCAGGACGCCTTGTTCGTAACACAGATCAGGAATGAATCGCTCATGTTCCTTGTCTCACGAACCATTTGGAAGCATGATTCAATGAGAAATGTGTTTCTTATTTTCGTCTTTCTCTCCAGCTAAACCCAACAAAGCCTTCAGCAGTGCATCTTAGTCGCTTTTACACGAAGATACCTTTACAAATATGTCCCTACCTCAGCTTAGCAATGTATTTCTCATTTTCAGTATTCTCACAAATCCATCTCTTCCAAAAGACAAGCATACACTACTAATATATTTTGAAGCGTGATGCCTCGTGAAATAGGTCCCTTCTCAGTTTTCTCACATACCAATCCCTTCCAAAAGACAAGCAGACAGTACTAATGTCTTCTAAAGGAGGACGCCTTGCTCGCTACACAGATCAGGAATGAATCTTTCATGTTCCTTGTCTCACGAACCAGATGACCAGTAGTGCATCGAAGTGACGTCTAAACTACGATTCCTTGAGAACTGTGTCAATAGCGCAGCTCAGGATGTATTTTCATATATTTTGTACTTCTCACTAAATGAGCTCTACAAAACCATTATAGGAGAATCCAAATGTCTTTTGAAGCATGAATCCGTGTGACATTTGTCATTAGCAGAGTTCAACAATTAATTTTTCATCTTTCTCACGAATAGATCTCTGCCAAATTTCTCGTAATCCGTCTTAATACCTTTTCAAGGGTATTTCCAGGAGCGAGTCATCACTAGCACAACCCAGAATAAATTTCCAATTTTCGTCTTTCTCGTCGGCCAATCTCAACCAAACCTCCAGCAGTGCATCTTAGTCGCCTTTACACGAAGATTCCTTTACATATTTGTCCCTACGTCAGCTTAGCAATGTATTTCTCATTTTCAGTATTCTCCTAAACCAATCCCTTCCAAAAGACAAGCAGACAATACTAATGTCTTTTGAAGCGTGATGCGCCTTGGAATAGGTCCCTTTTCAGTCGTCTCACAAACCAATCCCTACCAAAACACAAGCAGACAATACTAATGTCTTATAAAGCAGGACGCCTTGTTCGTAACACAGATCAGGAATGAATCTCTCATGTTCCTTGTCTCACGAACCAGATGACCAGTAGTGCATCGAAGTGACGTCTAAACTACGATTCTTTGAGGACCGCGTCTCTAGCACAACTCAGGAAGCATTTTCATATGTTTTGTACTTCTCACTAAATGAGCTCCACAAAACCATTAGTAGAGAATCCTAAACCATTTGAAAGCATGATTCAATGAGAAATGTGTTTCTCATTTTCGTCTTTCTCTCCAGCTAACCTCAACCAAGCCTTCAGCTGTGAATCTTAATGGCTTTTACACGAAGATTCCTTTACAAATTTGTCCCTACCTCAGCTTAGCAATGTATTTCTCATTTTCAGTATTCTCACAAATCCATCTCTTCCAAAAGACAAGCATACACTACTAATGTCTTTTGAAGCGTGATTACCTGGTGAAATAGGTCCCTTTCATTCTCACAAACCAATCCCTACCAAAAGACAAGCAGACAATACTAATGTCTTATAAAATAGGACGCCTTGCTCGCTACACAGATCAGGAATTAATCTCTCCTGTTCCTTGTCTCACGAACCAGATGACCAGTAGTGCATCGAAGTGACGTCTAAACTACGATTCCTTGAGAACTGTGTCACTAGCGCAGCTCAGGAAGCATTTTCGTATGTTTTGTACTTCTCAGTAAATGAGCTCTACAAAACCATTAGTAGAGAATCCAAATGTCTTTTGAAGCATAAATCCGTGTGACATTTGTCGTTAGCAGAGTTCAGAAATTAATTTTTCATCTTTCTCACGAACAGATCTCTGCCAAATCTCTCGTAGTCCATCTTAATACCTTTTCGAGCGTTTTGCCAGGAGAGAGTCATCACTAGCGCAACCCAGACTAAATTTCTTATTTTCGTCTTTCTCGTCGGCCAATCTCAACCAAACCTCCCGCAGTCCATCGCGGAGGCTTCAAAACGAAGAGTCCTTGTGAAATTGGTCTCTTAATCAGATCAGGAATCTCATTTTCAGAATTGTAACAGATCCCTCTCTCCCAAACCATAAGCCGAAATTGCTAATCACTTTTGAAACATGATTCCGTGTGACATTTGTCATTGGCAGATTTCAGGAAATTATTTTTCATCTTTCTCACGAACAGATCTCTGCCAAATCTTTCGTAGTCCATCCTAATGGCGTTTAACGTGTAAGTCCTAGAGAAATTCACCACTAGCACAACTCAGGAAGCATTTTCATATATTTTCTACTTCTCACTAAATGAGCTCCACAAAACCATTATTAGCGAATCCAAATGTCTTTTGAAGCATGAATCCGTGTGACATTTGTCATTAGCAGAGTTCAGCAATTAATTTTTCATCTTTCTCAAGAACAGATCTCTGCCAAATTTATCGTAGTCCGTCTTAATACCTTTTCAAGGGTATTTCCAGGAGCGAGTCATCACTAGCACAACCCAGAATAAATTTCTAATTTTCGTCTTTCTCGTCGGCCAATCTCAACCAAACCTCAAGCAGTCCATTCCAGAGGCTTCAAAACGAAGACTCCTTGTGAAATTGGTCTTTTAATCAGATCAGGAGTGTCATTTTCAGAATTGTAACAGATCCCTCTCTCCCAAACCATAAGCAGAAAATGCTAATCACTTTTGAAACATGATTCCTTGTGTCACTTGTCATTAGCAGAATTCAGGAATTTATTTTTCATCTTTCTCACGAACAGATCTCTGCCAAATCTTTCGTAGTCCATCCTAATGGCGTTTAACGTGTAAGTCCTAGAGAAATTCACCACTAGCACAACTCAGGAAGCATTTTCGTATGTTTTGTACTTCTCACTAAATGAGCCCTACAAAACCATTAGTAGAGAGTCCTAAACCATTTGGAAGCACGATTCAATGAGAAATGTGTTTCTCATTTTCGTCTTTCTCTCCAGCTAATCTCAACAAAGCCTTCAGCAGTGCATCTTAGTCGCTTTTACACGAAGATACCTTTACAAATATGTCCCTACCTCAGCTTAGCAATGTATTTCTCATTTTCAGTATTCTCACAAATCCATCTCTTCCAAAAGACAAGCAGACAATACTAATGTCTTTTGAAGCGTGATGCCTCGTGAAATAGGTCCCTTTTCAGTTTTCTCACAAACCAATCCCTTCCAAAAGACAAGCAGACAGCACTAATGTCTTCTAAAGGAGGACGTCTTGCAAGCTACACAGATCAGGAATGAATCTCTCATGTTCCTTGTCTCACGAACCAGATGACCAGTAGTGCATCGAAGTGACGTCTAAACTACGATTCCTTGAGAACTGTGTCACTAGCGCAGCTCAGGAAGCATTTTCGTATGTTTTGTACTTCTCACTAAATGAGCTCTACAAAACCATTAGTAGAGAATCCAAATGTCTTTTGAAGCATGAATCCGTGTGACATTTGTCGTTAGCAGAGTTCAGAAATTAATTTTTCATCTTTCTCACGAACAGATCTCTGCCAAATCTTTCGTAGTCCATCTTAATACCTTTTCGAGCGTTTTGCCAGGAGAGAGTCATCACTAGCGCAACCCAGACTAAATTTCTTATTTTCGTCTTTCTCGTCGGCCAATCTCAACCAAACCTCCCGCAGTCCATCGCGGAGGCTTCAAAACGAAGAGTCCTTGTGAAATTGGTCTCTTAATCAGATCAGGAATCTCATTTTCAGAATTGTAACAGATCCCTCTCTCCCAAACCATAAGCCGAAATTGCTAATCACTTTTGAAACATGATTCCGTGTGACATTTGTCATTGGCAGATTTCAGGTAATTATTTTTCATCTTTCTCACGAACAGATCTCTGCCAAATCTTTCGTAGTCCATCCTAATGGCGTTTAACGTGTAAGTCCGAGAGAAATTCACCACTAGCACAACTCAGGAAGCATTTTCATATATTTTCTACTTCTCACTAAATGAGCTCCACAAAACCATTAGTAGAGAATCCTAAACCATTTGGAAGCATGATTCAATGAGAAATGTGTTTCTCATTTTCGTCTTTCTCTCCAGCTAATCCCAACAAAGCCTTCAGCAGTGCATCTTAGTCGCTTTTACACGAAGATACCTTTACAAATATGTCCCTACCTCAGCTTAGCAATGTATTTCTCATTTTCAGTATTCTCACAAATCCATCTCTTCCAAAAAACAAGCAGACAATACTAATGTCTTTTGAAGCGTGATGCCTCGTGAAATAGGTCCCTTTTCAGTTTTCTCACAAACCAATCCCTTCCAAAAGACAAGCAGACAGCACTAATGTCTTCTAAAGGAGGACGCCTTGCTCGCTACACAGATCAGGAATGAATCTCTCATGTTCCTTGTCTCACGAACCAGATGACCAGTAGTGCATCGAAGTGACGTCTAAACTACGATTCCTTGAGAACTGTGTCACTAGCGCAGCTCAGGAAGCATTTTCGTATGTTTTGTACTTCTCACTAAATGAGCTCTACAAAACCATTAGTAGAGAATCCAAATGTCTTTTGAAGCATGAATCCGTGTGACATTTGTCATTAGCAGAGTTCAGCAATTAATTTTTCATCTTTCTCAAGAACAGATCTCTGCCAAATTTATCGTAGTCCGTCTTAATACCTTTTCAAGGGTATTTCCAGGAGCGAGTCATCACTAGCACAACCCAGAATAAATTTCTAATTTTCGTCTTTCTCGTCGGCCAATCTCAACCAAACCTCAAGCAGTCCATTCCAGAGGCTTCAAAACGAAGACTCCTTGTGAAATTGGTCTTTTAATCAGATCAGGAGTGTCATTTTCAGAATTGTAACAGATCCCTCTCTCCCAAACCATAAGCAGAAAATGCTAATCACTTTTGAAACATGATTCCTTGTGTCACTTGTCATTAGCAGAATTCAGGAATTTATTTTTCATCTTTCTCACGAACAGATCTCTGCCAAATCTTTCGTAGTCCATCCTAATGGCGTTTAACGTGTAAGTCCTAGAGAAATTCACCACTAGCACAACTCAGGAAGCATTTTCGTATGTTTTGTACTTCTCACTAAATGAGCCCTACAAAACCATTAGTATAGAGTCCTAAACCATTTGGAAGCATGATTCAATGAGAAATGTGTTTCTCATTTTCGTCTTTCTCTCCAGCTAATCTCAACAAAGCCTTCAGCAGTGCATCTTAGTCGCTTTTACACGAAGATACCTTTACAAATATGTCCCTACCTCAGCTTAGCAATGTATTTCTCATTTTCAGTATTCTCACAAATCCATCTCTTCCAAAAGACAAGCAGACAATACTAATGTCTTTTGAAGCGTGATGCCTCGTGAAATAGGTCCCTTTTCAGTTTTCTCACAAACCAATCCCTTCCAAAAGACAAGCAGACAGCACTAATGTCTTCTAAAGGAGGACGTCTTGCTCGCTACACAGATCAGGAATGAATCTCTCATGTTCCTTGTCTCACGAACCAGATGACCAGTAGTGCATCGAAGTGACGTCTAAACTACGATTCCTTGAGAACTGTGTCACTAGCGCAGCTCAGGAAGCATTTTCGTAAGTTTTGTACTTCTCAGTAAATGAGCTCTACAAAACCATTAGTAGAGAATCCAAATGTCTTTTGAAGCATGAATCCGTGTGACATTTGTCGTTAGCAGAGTTCAGAAATTAATTTTTCATCTTTCTCACGAACAGATCTCTGCCAAATCTTTCGTAGTCCATCTTAATACCTTTTCGAGCGTTTTGCCAGGAGAGAGTCATCACTAGCGCAACCCAGACTAAATTTCTTATTTTCGTCTTTCTCGTCGGCCAATCTCAACCAAACCTCCCGCAGTCCATCGCGGAGGCTTCAAAACGAAGAGTCCTTGTGAAATTGGTCTCTTAATCAGATCAGGAATCTCATTTTCAGAATTGTAACAGATCCCTCTCTCCCAAACCATAAGCCGAAATTGCTAATCACTTTTGAAACATGATTCCGTGTGACATTTGTCATTGGCAGATTTCAGGAAATTATTTTTCATCTTTCTCACGAACAGATCTCTGCCAAATCTTTCGTAGTCCATCCTAATGGCGTTTAACGTGTAAGTCCGAGAGAAATTCACCACTAGCACAACTCAGGAAGCATTTTCATATATTTGCTACTTCTCACTAAATGAGCTCCACAAAACCATTAGTAGAGAATCCTAAACCATTTGGAAGCATGATTCAATGAGAAATGTGTTTCTCATTTTCGTCTTTCTCTCCAGCTAATCTCAACAAAGCCTTCAGCAGTGCATCTTAGTCGCTTTTACACGAAGATACCTTTACAAATATGTCCCTACCTCAGCTTAGCAATGTATTTCTCATTTTCAGTATTCTCACAAATCCATCTCTTCCAAAAGACAAGCAGACAATACTAATGTCTTTTGAAGCGTGATGCCTCGTGAAATAGGTCCCTTTTCAGTTTTCTCACAAACCAATCCCTTCCAAAAGACAAGCAGACAGCACTAATGTCTTCTAAAGGAGGACGCCTTGCTCGCTACACAGATCAGGAATGAATCTCTCATGTTCCTTGTCTCACGAACCAGATGACCAGTAGTGCATCGAAGTGACGTCTAAACTACGATTCCTTGAGAACTGTGTCACTAGCGCAGCTCAGGAAGCATTTTCGTATGTTTTGTACTTCTCACTAAATGAGCTCCACAAAACCATTATAAGAGAATCCAAATGTCTTTTGAAGCATGATTCCGTGTGACATTTGTCATTAGCAGAGTTCAGAAATTAATTTTTCATCTTTTTCACGAACAGATCTCTGCCAAATCTTTCGTAGTCCATCCTAATGGCGTTTAATGTGTAAGTCCTAGAGAAATTCACCACTAGCACAACTCAGGAAGCATTTTCATATATTTTCTACTTCTCACTAAATGAGCTCCACAAAACCATTAGTAGAGAATCCTAAACCATTTGGAAGCATGATTCAATGAGAAATGTGTTTCTCATTTTCGTCTTTCTCTCCAGCTAATCTCAACAAAGCCTTCAGCAGTGCATCTTAGTCGCTTTTACACGAAGATACCTTTACAAATATGTCCCTACCTCAGCTTAGCAATGTATTTCTCATTTTCAGTATTCTCACAAATCCATCTCTTCCAAAAGACAAGCAGACAATACTAATGTCTTTTGAAGCGTGATGCCTCGTGAAATAGGTCCCTTTTCAGTTTTCTCACAAACCAATCCCTTCCAAAAGACAAGCAGACAGCACTAATGTCTTCTAAAGGAGGACGCCTTGCTCGCTACACAGATCAGGAATGAATCTCTCATGTTCCTTGTCTCACGAACCAGATGACCAGTAGTGCATCGAAGTGACGTCTAAACTACGATTCTTTGAGGACTGTGTCACTAGCACAACTCAGGAAGCATTTTCATATGTTTTGTACTTCTCACTAAATGAGCTCCACAAAACCATTATTAGCGAATCCAAATGTCTTTTGAAGCATGAATCCGTGTGACATTTGTCATTAGCAGAGTTCAGCAATTAATTTTTCATCTTTCTCAAGAACAGATCTCTGCCAAATTTATCGTAGTCCGTCTTAATACCTTTTCAAGGGTATTTCCACGAGCGAGTCATCACTAGCACAACCCAGAATAAATTTCTAATTTTCGTCTTTCTCGTCGGCCGATATCAACCAAACCTCAAGCAGTCCATTCCAGAGGCTTCAAAACGAAGACTCCTTGTGAAATTGGTCTTTTAATCAGATCAGGAGTGTCATTTTCAGAATTGTAACAGATCCCTCTCTCCCAAACCATAAGCAGAAAATGCTAATCACTTTTGAAACATGATTCCTTGTGTCACTTGTCATTAGCAGAATTCAGGAATTTATTTTTCATCTTTCTCACGAACAGATCTCTGCCAAATCTTTCGTAGTCCATCCTAATGGCGTTTAACGTGTAAGTCCTAGAGAAATTCACCACTAGCACAACTCAGGAAGCATTTTCGTATGTTTTGTACTTCTCACTAAATGAGCCCTACAAAACCATTAGTAGAGAGTCCTAAACCATTTGGAAGCATGATTCAATGAGAAATGTGTTTCTCATTTTCGTCTTTCTCTCCAGCTAATCTCAACAAAGCCTTCAGCAGTGCATCTTAGTCGCTTTTACACGAAGATACCTTTACAAATATGTCCCTACCTCAGCTTAGCAATGTATTTCTCATTTTCAGTATTCTCACAAATCCATCTCTTCCAAAAGACAAGCAGACACTACTAATGTCTTTTGAAGCGTGATGCCTCGTGAAATAGGTCCCTTTTCAGTTTTCTCACAAACCAATCCCTTCCAAAAGACAAGCAGACAGCACTAATGTCTTCTAAAGGAGGACGCCTTGCTCGCTACACAGATCGGGAATGAATCTCTCATGTTCCTTGTCTCACGAACCAGATGACCAGTAGTGCATCGAAGTGACGTAAAACTACGATTCTTTGAGGACTGTGTCACTAGCACAACTCAGGAAGCATTTTCATATGTTTTGTACTTCTCACTAAATGAGCTCCACAAAACCATTATAAGAGAATCCAAATGTCTTTTGAAGCATGATTCCGTGTGACATTTGTCATTAGCAGAGTTCAGCAATTAATTTTTCATCTTTCTCACGAACAGATCTGTGCCAAATCTTTCGTAGTCCATTCTAATGGCTTTTAACGTATAATTCCTAGAGAAATTCATCACTAGCACAACTCAGGAAGCATTTTCATATGTTTTGTACCCCTCACTAAATGAGTTCTACAAAACCATTATCAGAGAATCCTATTCCATTTGGAAGCATGATTCTATGAGAAATTACAGACATAGCTTTGATAAGCAATGTGTTTCTCATTTTCGTCTTTCTCTCCAGCTAATCTCAACCAAACCTCCAGCAGTGCATCTTAGTCGCCTTTACACGAAGATTCCTTTACAAATTTGTCCCTACCTCAGCTTAGCAATGTATTTCTCATTTTCAGTATTCTCACAAACCAATCCCTTCCAAAAGACAAGCAGACAATACTAATGTTTTTTGAAGCGTGATGCGCCTTGGAATAGGTCCCTTTTCAGTCGTCTCACAAACCAATCCCTACCAAAAGACAAGCAGACAATACTAATGTCTTATAAAGCAGGACGCCTTGTTCGTAACACAGATCAGGAATGAATCGCTCATGTTCCTTGTCTCACGAACCATTTGGAAGCATGATTCAATGAGAAATGTGTTTCTTATTTTCGTCTTTCTCTCCAGCTAAACACAACAAAGCCTTCAGCAGTGCATCTTAGTCGCTTTTACACGAAGATACCTTTACAAATATGTCCCTACCTCAGCTTAGCAATGTATTTCTCATTTTCAGTATTCTCACAAATCCATCTCTTCCAAAAGACAAGCATACACTACTAATATATTTTGAAGCGTGATGCCTCGTGAAATAGGTCCCTTCTCAGTTTTCTCACATACCAAGCCCTTCCAAAAGACAAGCAGACAGTACTAATGTCTTCTAAAGGAGGACGCCTTGCTCGCTACACAGATCAGGAATGAATCTTTCATGTTCCTTGTCTCACGAACCAGATGACCAGTAGTGCATCGAAGTGACGTCTAAACTACGATTCCTTGAGAACTGTGTCAATAGCGCAGCTCAGGATGTATTTTCATATATTTTGTACTTCTCACTAAATGAGCTCTACAAAACCATTATAGGAGAATCCAAATGTCTTTTGAAGCATGAATCCGTGTGACATTTGTCATTAGCAGAGTTCAACAATTAATTTTTCATCTTTCTCACGAATAGATCTCTGCCAAATTTCTCGTAATCCGTCTTAATACCTTTTCAAGGGTATTTCCAGGAGCGAGTCATCACTAGCACAACCCAGAATAAATTTCCAATTTTCGTCTTTCTCGTCGGCCAATCTCAACCAAACCTCCAGCAGTGCATCTTAGTCGCCTTTACACGAAGATTCCTTTACATATTTGTCCCTACGTCAGCTTAGCAATGTATTTCTCATTTTCAGTATTCTCCTAAACCAATCCCTTCCAAAAGACAAGCAGACAATACTAATGTCTTTTGAAGCGTGATGCGCCTTGGAATAGGTCCCTTTTCAGTCGTCTCACAAACCAATCCCTACCAAAACACAAGCAGACAATACTAATGTCTTATAAAGCAGGACGCCTTGTTCGTAACACAGATCAGGAATGAATCTCTCATGTTCCTTGTCTCACGAACCACATGACCAGTAGTGCATCGAAGTGACGTCTAAACTACGATTCTTTGAGGACCGCGTCTCTAGCACAACTCAGGAAGCATTTTCATATGTTTTGTACTTCTCACTAAATGAGCTCCACAAAACCATTAGTAGAGAATCCTAAACCATTTGAAAGCATGATTCAATGAGAAATGTGTTTCTCATTTTCGTCTTTCTCTCCAGCTAACCTCAACCAAGCCTTCAGCAATGAATCTTAATGGCTTTTACACGAAGATTCCTTTACAAATTTGTCCCTACCTCAGCTTAGCAATGTATTTCTCATTTTCAGTATTCTCACAAATCCATCTCTTCCAAAAGACAAGCATACACTACTAATGTCTTTTGAAGCGTGATTACCTGGTGAAATAGGTCCCTTTCATTCTCACAAACCAATCCCTACCAAAAGACAAGCAGACAATACTAATGTCTTATAAAATAGGACGCCTTGCTCGCTACACAGATCAGGAATTAATCTCTCCTGTTCCTTGTCTCACGAACCAGATGACCAGTAGTGCATCGAAGTGACGTCTAAACTACGATTCCTTGAGAACTGTGTCACTAGCGCAGCTCAGGAAGCATTTTCGTATGTTTTGTACTTCTCAGTAAATGAGCTCTACAAAACCATTAGTAGAGAATCCAAATGTCTTTTGAAGCATAAATCCGTGTGACATTTGTCGTTAGCAGAGTTCAGAAATTAATTTTTCATCTTTCTCACGAACAGATCTCTGCCAAATCTCTCGTAGTCCATCTTAATACCTTTTCGAGCGTTTTGCCAGGAGAGAGTCATCACTAGCGCAACCCAGACTAAATTTCTTATTTTCGTCTTTCTCGTCGGCCAATCTCAACCAAACCTCCCGCAGTCCATCGCGGAGGCTTCAAAACGAAGAGTCCTTGTGAAATTGGTCTCTTAATCAGATCAGGAATCTCATTTTCAGAATTGTAACAGATCCCTCTCTCCCAAACCATAAGCCGAAATTGCTAATCACTTTTGAAACATGATTCCGTGTGACATTTGTCATTGGCAGATTTCAGGAAATTATTTTTCATCTTTCTCACGAACAGATCTCTGCCAAATCTTTCGTAGTCCATCCTAATGGCGTTTAACGTGTAAGTCCTAGAGAAATTCACCACTAGCACAACTCAGGAAGCATTTTCATATATTTTCTACTTCTCACTAAATGAGCTCCACAAAACCATTATTAGCGAATCCAAATGTCTTTTGAAGCATGAATCCGTGTGACATTTGTCATTAGCAGAGTTCAGCAATTAATTTTTCATCTTTCTCAAGAACAGATCTCTGCCAAATTTATCGTAGTCCGTCTTAATACCTTTTCAAGGGTATTTCCAGGAGCGAGTCATCACTAGCACAACCCAGAATAAATTTCTAATTTTCGTCTTTCTCGTCGGCCAATCTCAACCAAACCTCAAGCAGTCCATTCCAGAGGCTTCAAAACGAAGACTCCTTGTGAAATTGGTCTTTTAATCAGATCAGGAGTGTCATTTTCAGAATTGTAACAGATCCCTCTCTCCCAAACCATAAGCAGAAAATGCTAATCACTTTTGAAACATGATTCCTTGTGTCACTTGTCATTAGCAGAATTCAGGAATTTATTTTTCATCTTTCTCACGAACAGATCTCTGCCAAATCTTTCGTAGTCCATCCTAATGGCGTTTAACGTGTAAGTCCTAGAGAAATTCACCACTAGCACAACTCAGGAAGCATTTTCGTATGTTTTGTACTTCTCACTAAATGAGCCCTACAAAACCATTAGTAGAGAGTCCTAAACCATTTGGAAGCATGATTCAATGAGAAATGTGTTTCTCATTTTCGTCTTTCTCTCCAGCTAATCTCAACAAAGCCTTCAGCAGTGCATCTTAGTCGCTTTTACACGAAGATACCTTTACAAATATGTCCCTACCTCAGCTTAGCAATGTATTTCTCATTTTCAGTATTCTCACAAATCCATCTCTTCCAAAAGACAAGCAGACACTACTAATGTCTTTTGAAGCGTGATGCCTCGTGAAATAGGTCCCTTTTCAGTTTTCTCACAAACCAATCCCTTCCAAAAGACAAGCAGACAGCACTAATGTCTTCTAAAGGAGGACGCCTTGCTCGCTACACAGATCAGGAATGAATCTCTCATGTTCCTTTTCTCACGAACCAGATGACCAGTAGTGCATCGAAGTGACGTAAAACTACGATTCTTTGAGGACTGTGTCACTAGCACAACTCAGGAAGCATTTTCATATGTTTTGTACTTCTCACTAAATGAGCTCCACAAAACCATTATAAGAGAATCCAAATGTCTTTTGAAGCATGATTCCGTGTGACATTTGTCATTAGCAGAGTTCAGCAATTAATTTTTCATCTTTCTCACGAACAGATCTGTGCCAAATCTTTCGTAGTCCATTCTAATGGCTTTTAACGTATAATTCCTAGAGAAATTCATCACTAGCACAACTCAGGAAGCATTTTCATATGTTTTGTACCCCTCACTAAATGAGTTCTACAAAACCATTATCAGAGAATCCTATTCCATTTGGAAGCATGATTCTATGAGAAATTACAGACATAGCTTTGATAAGCAATGTGTTTCTCATTTTCGTCTTTCTCTCCAGCTAATCTCAACCAAACCTCCAACAGTGCATCTTAGTCGCCTTTACACGAAGATTCCTTTACAAATTTGTCCCTACCTCAGCTTAGCAATGTATTTCTCATTTTCAGTATTCTCACAAACCAATCCCTTCCAAAAGACAAGCAGACAATACTAATGTTTTTTGAAGCGTGATGCGCCTTGGAATAGGTCCCTTTTCAGTCGTCTCACAAACCAATCCCTACCAAAAGACAAGCAGACAATACTAATGTCTTATAAAGCAGGACGCCTTGTTCGTAACACAGATCAGGAATGAATCGCTCATGTTCCTTGTCTCACGAACCATTTGGAAGCATGATTCAATGAGAAATGTGTTTCTTATTTTCGTCTTTCTCTCCAGCTAAACCCAACAAAGCCTTCAGCAGTGCATCTTAGTCGCTTTTACACGAAGATACCTTTACAAATATGTCCATACCTCAGCTTAGCAATGTATTTCTCATTTTCAGTATTCTCACAAATCCATCTCTTCCAAAAGACAAGCATACACTACTAATATATTTTGAAGCGTGATGCCTCGTGAAATAGGTCCCTTCTCAGTTTTCTCACATACCAATCCCTTCCAAAAGACAAGCAGACAGTACTAATGTCTTCTAAAGGAGGACGCCTTGCTCGCTACACAGATCAGGAATGAATCTTTCATGTTCCTTGTCTCACGAACCAGATGACCAGTAGTGCATCGAAGTGACGTCTAAACTACGATTCCTTGAGAACTGTGTCAATAGCGCAGCTCAGGATGTATTTTCATATATTTTGTACTTCTCACTAAATGAGCTCTACAAAACCATTATAGGAGAATCCAAATGTCTTTTGAAGCATGAATCCGTGTGACATTTGTCATTAGCAGAGTTCAACAATTAATTTTTCATCTTTCTCACGAATAGATCTCTGCCAAATTTCTCGTAATCCGTCTTAATACCTTTTCAAGGGTATTTCCAGGAGCGAGTCATCACTAGCACAACCCAGAATAAATTTCCAATTTTCGTCTTTCTCGTCGGCCAATCTCAACCAAACCTCCAGCAGTGCATCTTAGTCGCCTTTACACGAAGATTCCTTTACATATTTGTCCCTACGTCAGCTTAGCAATGTATTTCTCATTTTCAGTATTCTCCTAAACCAATCCCTTCCAAAAGACAAGCAGACAATACTAATGTCTTTTGAAGCGTGATGCGCCTTGGAATAGGTCCCTTTTCAGTCGTCTCACAAACCAATCCCTACCAAAACACAAGCAGACAATACTAATGTCTTATAAAGCAGGACGCCTTGTTCGTAACACAGATCAGGAATGAATCTCTCATGTTCCTTGTCTCACGAACCAGATGACCAGTAGTGCATCGAAGTGACGTCTAAACTACGATTCTTTGAGGACCGCGTCTCTAGCACAACTCAGGAAGCATTTTCATATGTTTTGTACTTCTCACTAAATGAGCTCCACAAAACCATTAGTAGAGAATCCTAAACCATTTGAAAGCATGATTCAATGAGAAATGTGTTTCTCATTTTCGTCTTTCTCTCCAGCTAACCTCAACCAAGCCTTCAGCTGTGAATCTTAATGGCTTTTACACGAAGATTCCTTTACAAATTTGTCCCTACCTCAGCTTAGCAATGTATTTCTCATTTTCAGTATTCTCACAAATCCATCTCTTCCAAAAGACAAGCATACACTACTAATGTCTTTTGAAGCGTGATTACCTGGTGAAATAGGTCCCTTTCATTCTCACAAACCAATCCCTACCAAAAGACAAGCAGACAATACTAATGTCTTATAAAATAGGACGCCTTGCTCGCTACACAGATCAGGAATTAATCTCTCCTGTTCCTTGTCTCACGAACCAGATGACCAGTAGTGCATCGAAGTGACGTCTAAACTACGATTCCTTGAGAACTGTGTCACTAGCGCAGCTCAGGAAGCATTTTCGTATGTTTTGTACTTCTCAGTAAATGAGCTCTACAAAACCATTAGTAGAGAATCCAAATGTCTTTTGAAGCATAAATCCGTGTGACATTTGTCGTTAGCAGAGTTCAGAAATTAATTTTTCATCTTTCTCACGAACAGATCTCTGCCAAATCTCTCGTAGTCCATCTTAATACCTTTTCGAGCGTTTTGCCAGGAGAGAGTCATCACTAGCGCAACCCAGACTAAATTTCTTATTTTCGTCTTTCTCGTCGGCCAATCTCAACCAAACCTCCCGCAGTCCATCGCGGAGGCTTCAAAACGAAGAGTCCTTGTGAAATTGGTCTCTTAATCAGATCAGGAATCTCATTTTCAGAATTGTAACAGATCCCTCTCTCCCAAACCATAAGCCGAAATTGCTAATCACTTTTGAAACATGATTCCGTGTGACATTTGTCATTGGCAGATTTCAGGAAATTATTTTTCATCTTTCTCACGAACAGATCTCTGCCAAATCTTTCGTAGTCCATCCTAATGGCGTTTAACGTGTAAGTCCTAGAGAAATTCACCACTAGCACAACTCAGGAAGCATTTTCATATATTTTCTACTTCTCACTAAATGAGCTCCACAAAACCATTATTAGCGAATCCAAATGTCTTTTGAAGCATGAATCCGTGTGACATTTGTCATTAGCAGAGTTCAGCAATTAATTTTTCATCTTTCTCAAGAACAGATCTCTGCCAAATTTATCGTAGTCCGTCTTAATACCTTTTCAAGGGTATTTCCAGGAGCGAGTCATCACTAGCACAACCCAGAATAAATTTCTAATTTTCGTCTTTCTCGTCGGCCAATCTCAACCAAACCTCAAGCAGTCCATTCCAGAGGCTTCAAAACGAAGACTCCTTGTGAAATTGGTCTTTTAATCAGATCAGGAGTGTCATTTTCAGAATTGTAACAGATCCCTCTCTCCCAAACCATAAGCAGAAAATGCTAATCACTTTTGAAACATGATTCCTTGTGTCACTTGTCATTAGCAGAATTCAGGAATTTATTTTTCATCTTTCTCACGAACAGATCTCTGCCAAATCTTTCGTAGTCCATCCTAATGGCGTTTAACGTGTAAGTCCTAGAGAACTTCACCACTAGCACAACTCAGGAAGCATTTTCGTATGTTTTGTACTTCTCACTAAATGAGCCCTACAAAACCATTAGTAGAGAGTCCTAAACCATTTGGAAGCACGATTCAATGAGAAATGTGTTTCTCATTTTCGTCTTTCTCTCCAGCTAATCTCAACAAAGCCTTCAGCAGTGCATCTTAGTCGCTTTTACACGAAGATACCTTTACAAATATGTCCCTACCTCAGCTTAGCAATGTATTTCTCATTTTCAGTATTCTCACAAATCCATCTCTTCCAAAAGACAAGCAGACAATACTAATGTCTTTTGAAGCGTGATGCCTCGTGAAATAGGTCCCTTTTCAGTTTTCTCACAAACCAATCCCTTCCAAAAGACAAGCAGACAGCACTAATGTCTTCTAAAGGAGGACGTCTTGCAAGCTACACAGATCAGGAATGAATCTCTCATGTTCCTTGTCTCACGAACCAGATGACCAGTAGTGCATCGAAGTGACGTCTAAACTACGATTCCTTGAGAACTGTGTCACTAGCGCAGCTCAGGAAGCATTTTCGTATGTTTTGTACTTCTCACTAAATGAGCTCTACAAAACCATTAGTAGAGAATCCAAATGTCTTTTGAAGCATGAATCCGTGTGACATTTGTCGTTAGCAGAGTTCAGAAATTAATTTTTCATCTTTCTCACGAACAGATCTCTGCCAAATCTTTCGTAGTCCATCTTAATACCTTTTCGAGCGTTTTGCCAGGAGAGAGTCATCACTAGCGCAACCCAGACTAAATTTCTTATTTTCGTCTTTCTCGTCGGCCAATCTCAACCAAACCTCCCGCAGTCCATCGCGGAGGCTTCAAAACGAAGAGTCCTTGTGAAATTGGTCTCTTAATCAGATCAGGAATCTCATTTTCAGAATTGTAACAGATCCCTCTCTCCCAAACCATAAGCCGAAATTGCTAATCACTTTTGAAACATGATTCCGTGTGACATTTGTCATTGGCAGATTTCAGGAAATTATTTTTCATCTTTCTCACGAACAGATCTCTGCCAAATCTTTCGTAGTCCATCCTAATGGCGTTTAACGTGTAAGTCCGAGAGAAATTCACCACTAGCACAACTCAGGAAGCATTTTCATATATTTTCTACTTCTCACTAAATGAGCTCCACAAAACCATTAGTAGAGAATCCTAAACCATTTGGAAGCATGATTCAATGAGAAATGTGTTTCTCATTTTCGTCTTTCTCTCCAGCTAATCCCAACAAAGCCTTCAGCAGTGCATCTTAGTCGCTTTAACACGAAGATACCTTTACAAATATGTCCCTACCTCAGCTTAGCAATGTATTTCTCATTTTCAGTATTCTCACAAATCCATCTCTTCCAAAAAACAAGCAGACAATACTAATGTCTTTTGAAGCGTGATGCCTCGTGAAATAGGTCCCTTTTCAGTTTTCTCACAAACCAATCCCTTCCAAAAGACAAGCAGACAGCACTAATGTCTTCTAAAGGAGGACGCCTTGCTCGCTACACAGATCAGGAATGAATCTCTCATGTTCCTTGTCTCACGAACCAGATGACCAGTAGTGCATCGAAGTGACGTCTAAACTACGATTCCTTGAGAACTGTGTCACTAGCGCAGCTCAGGAAGCATTTTCGTATGTTTTGTACTTCTCACTAAATGAGCTCTACAAAACCATTAGTAGAGAATCCAAATGTCTTTTGAAGCATGAATCCGTGTGACATTTGTCATTAGCAGAGTTCAGCAATTAATTTTTCATCTTTCTCAAGAACAGATCTCTGCCAAATTTATCGTAGTCCGTCTTAATACCTTTTCAAGGGTATTTCCAGGAGCGAGTCATCACTAGCACAACCCAGAATAAATTTCTAATTTTCGTCTTTCTCGTCGGCCAATCTCAACCAAACCTCAAGCAGTCCATTCCAGAGGCTTCAAAACGAAGACTCCTTGTGAAATTGGTCTTTTAATCAGATCAGGAGTGTCATTTTCAGAATTGTAACAGATCCCTCTCTCCCAAACCATAAGCAGAAAATGCTAATCACTTTTGAAACATGATTCCTTGTGTCACTTGTCATTAGCAGAATTCAGGAATTTATTTTTCATCTTTCTCACGAACAGATCTCTGCCAAATCTTTCGTAGTCCATCCTAATGGCGTTTAACGTGTAAGTCCTAGAGAAATTCACCACTAGCACAACTCAGGAAGCATTTTCGTATGTTTTGTACTTCTCACTAAATGAGCCCTACAAAACCATTAGTATAGAGTCCTAAACCATTTGGAAGCATGATTCAATGAGAAATGTGTTTCTCATTTTCGTCTTTCTCTCCAGCTAATCTCAACAAAGCCTTCAGCAGTGCATCTTAGTCGCTTTTACACGAAGATACCTTTACAGATATGTACCTACCTCAGCTTAGCAATGTATTTCTCATTTTCAGTATTCTCACAAATCCATCTCTTCCAAAAGACAAGCAGACAATACTAATGTCTTTTGAAGCGTGATGCCTCGTGAAATAGGTCCCTTTTCAGTTTTCTCACAAACCAATCCCTTCCAAAAGACAAGCAGACAGCACTAATGTCTTCTAAAGGAGGACGTCTTGCTCGCTACACAGATCAGGAATGAATCTCTCATGTTCCTTGTCTCACGAACCAGATGACCAGTAGTGCATCGAAGTGACGTCTAAACTACGATTCCTTGAGAACTGTGTCACTAGCGCAGCTCAGGAAGCATTTTCGTAAGTTTTGTACTTCTCAGTAAATGAGCTCTACAAAACCATTAGTAGAGAATCCAAATGTCTTTTGAAGCATGAATCCGAGTGACATTTGTCGTTAGCAGAGTTCAGAAATTAATTTTTCATCTTTCTCACGAACAGATCTCTGCCAAATCTTTCGTAGTCCATCTTAATACCTTTTCGAGCGTTTTGCCTGGAGAGAGTCATCACTAGCGCAACCCAGACTAAATTTCTTATTTTCGTCTTTCTCGTCGGCCAATCTCAACCAAACCTCCCGCAGTCCATCGCGGAGGCTTCAAAACGAAGAGTCCTTGTGAAATTGGTCTCTTAATCAGATCAGGAATCTCATTTTCAGAATTGTAACAGATCCCTCTCTCCCAAACCATAAGCCGAAATTGCTAATCACTTTTCAAACATGATTCCGTGTGACATTTGTCATTGGCAGATTTCAGGAAATTATTTTTCATCTTTCTCACGAACAGATCTCTGCCAAATCTTTCGTAGTCCATCCTAATGGCGTTTAACGTGTAAGTCCGAGAGAAATTCACCACTAGCACAACTCAGGAAGCATTTTCATATATTTTCTACTTCTCACTAAATGAGCTCCACAAAACCATTAGTAGAGAATCCTAAACCATTTGGAAGCATGATTCAATGAGAAATGTGTTTCTCATTTTCGTCTTTCTCTCCAGCTAATCTCAACAAAGCCTTCAGCAGTGCATCTTAGTCGCTTTTACACGAAGATACCTTTACAAATATGTCCCTACCTCAGCTTAGCAATGTATTTCTCATTTTCAGTATTCTCACAAATCCATCTCTTCCAAAAGACAAGCAGACAATACTAATGTCTTTTGAAGCGTGATGCCTCGTGAAATAGGTCCCTTTTCAGTTTTCTCACAAACCAATCCCTTCCAAAAGACAAGCAGACAGCACTAATGTCTTCTAAAGGAGGACGCCTTGCTCGCTACACAGATCAGGAATGAATCTCTCATGTTCCTTGTCTCACGAACCAGATGACCAGTAGTGCATCGAAGTGACGTCTAAACTACGATTCCTTGAGAACTGTGTCACTAGCGCAGCTCAGGAAGCATTTTCGTATGTTTTGTACTTCTCACTAAATGAGCTCCACAAAACCATTATAAGAGAATCCAAATGTCTTTTGAAGCATGATTCCGTGTGACATTTGTCATTAGCAGAGTTCAGAAATTAATTTTTCATCTTTTTCACGAACAGATCTCTGCCAAATCTTTCGTAGTCCATCCTAATGGCGTTTAACGTGTAAGTCCTAGAGAAATTCACCACTAGCACAACTCAGGAAGCATTTTCATATATTTTCTACTTCTCACTAAATGAGCTCCACAAAACCATTAGTAGAGAATCCTAAACCATTTGGAAGCATGATTCAATGAGAAATGTGTTTCTCATTTTCGTCTTTCTCTCCAGCTAATCTCAACAAAGCCTTCAGCAGTGCATCTTAGTCGCTTTTACACGAAGATACCTTTACAAATATGTCCCTACCTCAGCTTAGCAATGTATTTCTCATTTTCAGTATTCTCACAAATCCATCTCTTCCAAAAGACAAGCAGACACTACTAATGTCTTTTGAAGCGTGATGCCTCGTGAAATAGGTCCCTTTTCAGTTTTCTCACAAACCAATCCCTTCCAAAAGACAAGCAGACAGCACTAATGTCTTCTAAAGGAGGACGCCTTGCTCGCTACACAGATCAGGAATGAATCTCTCATGTTCCTTGTCTCACGAACCAGATGACCAGTAGTGCATCGCAGTTACGTCTAAACTACGATTCTTTGAGGACTGTGTCACTAGCACAACTCAGGAAGCATTTTCATATGTTTTGTACTTCTCACTAAATGAGCTCCACAAAACCATTATTAGCGAATCCAAATGTCTTTTGAAGCATGAATCCGTGTGACATTTGTCGTTAGCAGAGTTCAGAAATTAATTTTTCATCTTTCTCACGAACAGATCTCTGCCAAATCTCTCGTAGTCCATCTTAATACCTTTTCGAGCGTTTTGCCAGGAGAGAGTCATCACTAGCGCAACCCAGACTAAATTTCTTATTTTCGTCTTTCTCGTCGGCGAATCTCAACCAAACCTCCCGCAGTCCATCGCGGAGGCTTCAAAACGAAGAGTCCTTGTGAAATTGGTCTCTTAATCAGATCAGGAATCTCATTTTCAGAATTGTAACAGATCCCTCTCTCCCAAACCATAAGCCGAAATTGCTAATCACTTTTGAAACTTGATTCCGTGTGACATTTGTCATTGGCAGATTTCAGGAAATTATTTTTCATCTTTCTCACGAACAGATCTCTGCCAAATCTTTCGTAGTCCATCCTAATGGCGTTTAATGTGTAAGTCCTAGAGAAATTCACCACTAGCACAACTCAGGAAGCATTTTCATATATTTTCTACTTCTCACTAAATGAGCTCCACAAAACCATTAGTAGAGAATCCTAAACCATTTGGAAGCATGATTCAATGAGAAATGTGTTTCTCATTTTCGTCTTTCTCTCCAGCTAATCTCAACAAAGCCTTCAGCAGTGCATCTTAGTCGCTTTTACACGAAGATACCTTTACAAATATGTCCCTACCTCAGCTTAGCAATGTATTTCTCATTTTCAGTATTCTCACAAATCCATCTCTTCCAAAAGACAAGCAGACAATACTAATGTCTTTTGAAGCGTGATGCCTCGTGAAATAGGTCCCTTTTCAGTTTTCTCACAAACCAATCCCTTCCAAAAGACAAGCAGACAGCACTAATGTCTTCTAAAGGAGGACGCCTTGCTCGCTACACAGATCAGGAATGAATCTCTCATGTTCCTTGTCTCACGAACCAGATGACCAGTAGTGCATCGAAGTGACGTCTAAACTACGATTCCTTGAGAACTGTGTCACTAGCGCAGCTCAGGAAGCATTTTCGTATGTTTTGTACTTCTCACTAAATGAGCTCCACAAAACCATTATAAGAGAATCCAAATGTCTTTTGAAGCATGATTCCGTGTGACATTTGTCATTAGCAGAGTTCAGAAATTAATTTTTCATCTTTTTCACGAACAGATCTCTGCCAAATCTTTCGTAGTCCATCCTAATGGCGTTTAACGTGTAAGTCCTAGAGAAATTCACCACTAGCACAACTCAGGAAGCATTTTCATATATTTTCTACTTCTCACTAAATGAGCTCCACAAAACCATTAGTAGAGAATCCTAAACCATTTGGAAGCATGATTCAATGAGAAATGTGTTTCTCATTTTCGTCTTTCTCTTCAGCTAATCTCAACAAAGCCTTCAGCAGTGCATCTTAGTCGCTTTTACACGAAGATACCTTTACAAATATGTCCCTACCTCAACTTAGCAATGTATTTCTCATTTTCAGTATTCTCACAAATCCATCTCTTCCAAAAGACAAGCAGACAATACTAATGTCTTTTGAAGCGTGATGCCTCGTGAAATAGGTCCCTTTTCAGTTTTCTCACAAACCAATCCCTTCCAAAAGACAAGCAGACAGCACTAATGTCTTCTAAAGGAGGACGCCTTGCTCGCTACACAGATCAGGAATGAATCTCTCATGTTCCTTGTCTCACGAACCAGATGACCAGTAGTGCATCGAAGTTACGTCTAAACTACGATTCTTTGAGGACTGTGTCACTAGCACAACTCAGGAAGCATTTTCATATGTTTTGTACTTCTCACTAAATGAGCTCCACAAAACCATTATTAGCGAATCCAAATGTCTTTTGAAGCATGAATCCGTGTGACATTTGTCATTAGCAGAGTTCAGCAATTAATTTTTCATCTTTCTCAAGAACAGATCTCTGCCAAATTTATCGTAGTCCGTCTTAATACCTTTTCAAGGGTATTTCCAGGAGCGAGTCATCACTAGCACAACCCAGAATAAATTTCTAATTTTCGTCTTTCTCGTCGGCCGATATCAACCAAACCACAAGCAGTCCATTCCAGAGGCTTCAAAACGAAGAGTCCTTGTGAAATTGGTCTCTTAATCAGATCAGGAATCTCATTTTCAGAATTGTAACAGATCCCTCTCTCCCAAACCATAAGCCGAAATTGCTAATCACTTTTGAAACTTGATTCCGTGTGACATTTGTCATTGGCAGATTTCAGGAAATTATTTTTCATCTTTCTCACGAACAGATCTCTGCCAAATCTTTCGTAGTCCATCCTAATGGCGTTTAACGTGTAAGTCCTAGAGAAATTCACCACTAGCACAACTCAGGAAGCATTTTCATATATTTTCTACTTCTCACTAAATGAGCTCCACAAAACCATTAGTAGAGAATCCTAAACCATTTGGAAGCATGATTCAATGAGAAATGTGTTTCTCATTTTCGTCTTTCTCTCCAGCTAATCTCAACAAAGCCTTCAGCAGTGCATCTTAGTCGCTTTTACACGAAGATACCTTTACAAATATGTCCCTACCTCAGCTTAGCAATGTATTTCTCATTTTCAGTATTCTCACAAATCCATCTCTTCCAAAAGACAAGCAGACAATACTAATGTCTTTTGAAGCGTGATGCCTCGTGAAATAGGTCCCTTTTCAGTTTTCTCACAAACCAATCCCTTCCAAAAGACAAGCAGACAGCACTAATGTCTTCTAAAGGAGGACGCCTTGCTCGCTACACAGATCAGGAATGAATCTCTCATGTTCCTTGTCTCACGAACCAGATGACCAGTAGTGCATCGAAGTGACGTCTAAACTACGATTCCTTGAGAACTGTGTCACTAGCGCAGCTCAGGAAGCATTTTCGTATGTTTTGTACTTCTCACTAAATGAGCTCCACAAAACCATTATAAGAGAATCCAAATGTCTTTTGAAGCATGATTCCGTGTGACATTTGTCATTAGCAGAGTTCAGAAATTAATTTTTCATCTTTTTCACGAACAGATCTCTGCCAAATCTTTCGTAGTCCATCCTAATGGCGTTTAACGTGTAAGTCCTAGAGAAATTCACCACTAGCACAACTCAGGAAGCATTTTCATATATTTTCTACTTCTCACTAAATGAGCTCCACAAAACCATTAGTAGAGAATCCTAAACCATTTGGAAGCATGATTCAATGAGAAATGTGTTTCTCATTTTCGTCTTTCTCTCCAGCTAATCTCAACAAAGCCTTCAGCAGTGCATCTTAGTCGCTTTTACACGAAGATACCTTTACAAATATGTCCCTACCTCAGCTTAGCAATGTATTTCTCATTTTCAGTATTCTCACAAATCCATCTCTTCCAAAAGACAAGCAGACACTACTAATGTCTTTTGAAGCGTGATGCCTCGTGAAATAGGTCCCTTTTCAGTTTTCTCACAAACCAATCCCTTCCAAAAGACAAGCAGACAGCACTAATGTCTTCTAAAGGAGGACGCCTTGCTCGCTACACAGATCAGGAATGAATCTCTCATGTTCCTTGTCTCACGAACCAGATGACCAGTAGTGCATCGAAGTTACGTCTAAACTACGATTCTTTGAGGACTGTGTCACTAGCACAACTCAGGAAGCATTTTCATATGTTTTGTACTTCTCACTAAATGAGCTCCACAAAACCATTAGTAGAGAATCCAAATGTCTTTTGAAGCATGAATCCGTGTGACATTTGTCGTTAGCAGAGTTCAGAAATTAATTTTTCATCTTTTTCACGAACAGATCTCTGCCAAATCTTTCGTAGTCCATCCTAATGGCGTTTAACGTGTAAGTCCTAGAGAAATTCACCACTAGCACAACTCAGGAAGCATTTTCATATGTTTTGTACTTCTCACTAAATGAGCTCCACAAAACCATTATTAGCGAATCCAAATGTCTTTTGAAGCATGAATCCGTGTGACATTTGTCATTAGCAGAGTTCAGCAATTAATTTTTCATCTTTCTCAAGAACAGATCTCTGCCAAATTTATCGTAGTCCGTCTTAATACCTTTTCAAGGGTATTTCCACGAGCGAGTCATCACTAGCACAACCCAGAATAAATTTCTAATGTTCGTCTTTCTCGTCGGCCGATATCAACCAAACCTCAAGCAGTCCATTCCAGAGGCTTCAAAACGAAGACTCCTTGTGAAATTGGTCTTTTAATCAGATCAGGAGTGTCATTTTCAGAATTGTAACAGATCCCTCTCTCCCAAACCATAAGCAGAAAATGCTAATCACTTTTGAAATATGATTCCTTGTGTCACTTGTCATTAGCAGAATTCAGGAATTTATTTTTCATCTTTCTCACGAACAGATCTCTGCCAAATCTTTCGTAGTCCATCCTAATGGCGTTTAACGTGTAAGTCCTAGAGAAATTCACCACTAGCACAACTCAGGAAGCATTTTCGTATGTTTTGTACTTCTCACTAAATGAGCCCTACAAAACCATTAGTAGAGAGTCCTAAACCATTTGGAAGCATGATTCAATGAGAAATGTGTTTCTCATTTTCGTCTTTCTCTCCAGCTAATCTCAACAAAGCCTTCAGCAGTGCATCTTAGTCGCTTTTACACGAAGATACCTTTACAAATATGTCCCTACCTCAGCTTAGCAATGTATTTCTCATTTTCAGTATTCTCACAAATCCATCTCTTCCAAAAGACAAGCAGACACTACTAATGTCTTTTGAAGCGTGATGCCTCGTGAAATAGGTCCCTTTTCAGTTTTCTCACAAACCAATCCCTTCCAAAAGACAAGCAGACAGCACTAATGTCTTCTAAAGGAGGACGCCTTGCTCGCTACACAGATCAGGAATGAATCTCTCATGTTCCTTGTCTCACGAACCAGATGACCAGTAGTGCATCGAAGTTACGTCTAAACTACGATTCTTTGAGGACTGTGTCACTAGCACAACTCAGGAAGCATTTTCATATGTTTTGTACTTCTCACTAAATGAGCTCCACAAAACCATTATTAGCGAATCCAAATGTCTTTTGAAGCATGAATCCGTGTGACATTTGTCATTAGCAGAGTTCAGCAATTAATTTTTCATCTTTCTCAAGAACAGATCTCTGCCAAATTTATCGTAGTCCGTCTTAATACCTTTTCAAGGGTATTTCCAGGAGCGAGTCATCACTAGCACAACCCAGAATAAATTTCTAATTTTCGTCTTTCTCGTCGGCCGATATCAACCAAACCACAAGCAGTCCATTCCAGAGGCTTCAAAACGAAGACTCCTTGTGAAATTGGTCTTTTAATCAGATCAGGAGTGTCATTTTCAGAATTGTAACAGATCCCTCTCTCCCAAACCATAAGCAGAAAATGCTAATCACTTTTGAAACATAATTCCTTGTGTCACTTGTCATTAGCAGAATTCAGGAATTTATTTTTCATCTTTCTCACGAACAGATCTCTGCCAAATCTTTCGTAGTCCATCCTAATGGCGTTTAACGTGTAAGTCCTAGAGAAATTCACCACTAGCACAACTCAGGAAGCATTTTCGTATGTTTTGTACTTCTCACTAAATGAGCCCTACAAAACCATTAGTAGAGAGTCCTAAACCATTTGGAAGCATGATTCAATGAGAAATGTGTTTCTCATTTTCGTCTTTCTCTTCAGCTAATCTCAACAAAGCCTTCAGCAGTGCATCTTAGTCGCTTTTACACGAAGATACCTTTACAAATATGTCCCTACCTCAACTTAGCAATGTATTTCTCATTTTCAGTATTCTCACAAATCCATCTCTTCCAAAAGACAAGCAGACACTACTAATGTCTTTTGAAGCGTGATGCCTCGTGAAATAGGTCCCTTTTCAGTTTTCTCACAAACCAATCCCTTCCAAAAGACAAGCAGACAGCACTAATGTCTTCTAAAGGAGGACGCCTTGCTCGCTACACAGATCAGGAATGAATCTCTCATGTTCCTTGTCTCACGAACCAGATGACCAGTAGTGCATCGAAGTGACGTCTAAACTACGATTCCTTGAGAACTGTGTCACTAGCGCAGCTCAGGAAGCATTTTCGTATGTTTTGTACTTCTCACTAAATGAGCTCCACAAAACCATTATAAGAGAATCCAAATGTCTTTTGAAGCATGATTCCGTGTGACATTTGTCATTAGCAGAGTTCAGAAATTAATTTTTCATCTTTTTCACGAACAGATCTCTGCCAAATCTTTCGTAGTCCATCCTAATGGCGTTTAACGTGTAAGTCCTAGAGAAATTCACCACTAGCACAACTCAGGAAGCATTTTCATATATTTTCTACTTCTCACTAAATGAGCTCCACAAAACCATTAGTAGAGAATCCTAAACCATTTGGAAGCATGATTCAATGAGAAATGTGTTTCTCATTTTCGTCTTTCTCTCCAGCTAATCTCAACAAAGCCTTCAGCAGTGCATCTTAGTCGCTTTTACACGAAGATACCTTTACAAATATGTCCCTACCTCAGCTTAGCAATGTATTTCTCATTTTCAGTATTCTCACAAATCCATCTCTTCCAAAAGACAAGCAGACACTACTAATGTCTTTTGAAGCGTGATGCCTCGTGAAATAGGTCCCTTTTCAGTTTTCTCACAAACCAATCCCTTCCAAAAGACAAGCAGACAGCACTAATGTCTTCTAAAGGAGGACGCCTTGCTCGCTACACAGATCAGGAATGAATCTCTCATGTTCCTTGTCTCACGAACCAGATGACCAGTAGTGCATCGAAGTTACGTCTAAACTACGATTCTTTGAGGACTGTGTCACTAGCACAACTCAGGAAGCATTTTCATATGTTTTGTACTTCTCACTAAATGAGCTCCACAAAACCATTATAAGAGAATCCAAATGTCTTTTGAAGCATGATTCCGTGTGACATTTGTCATTAGCAGAGTTCAGAAATTAATTTTTCATCTTTTTCACGAACAGATCTCTGCCAAATCTTTCGTAGTCCATCCTAATGGCGTTTAACGTGTAAGTCCTAGAGAAATTCACCACTAGCACAACTCAGGAAGCATTTTCATATATTTTCTACTTCTCACTAAATGAGCTCCACAAAACCATTAGTAGCGAATCCAAATGTCTTTTGAAGCATGAATCCGTGTGACATTTGTCATTAGCAGAGTTCAGCAATTAATTTTTCATCTTTCTCAAGAACAGATCTCTGCCAAATTTATCGTAGTCCGTCTTAATACCTTTTCAAGGGTATTTCCACGAGCGAGTCATCACTAGCACAACCCAGAATAAATTTCTAATGTTCGTCTTTCTCGTCGGCCGATATCAACCAAACCTCAAGCAGTCCATTCCAGAGGCTTCAAAACGAAGACTCCTTGTGAAATTGGTCTTTTAATCAGATCAGGAGTGTCATTTTCAGAATTGTAACAGATCCCTCTCTCCCAAACCATAAGCAGAAAATGCTAATCACTTTTGAAACATGATTCCTTGTGTCACTTGTCATTAGCAGAATTCAGGAATTTATTTTTCATCTTTCTCACGAACAGATCTCTGCCAAATCTTTCGTAGTCCATCCTAATGGCGTTTAACGTGTAAGTCCTAGAGAAATTCACCACTAGCACAACTCAGGAAGCATTTTCGTATGTTTTGTACTTCTCACTAAATGAGCCCTACAAAACCATTAGTAGAGAGTCCTAAACCATTTGGAAGCATGATTCAATGAGAAATGTGTTTCTCATTTTCGTCTTTCTCTCCAGCTAATCTCAACAAAGCCTTCAGCAGTGCATCTTAGTCGCTTTTACACGAAGATACCTTTACAAATATGTCCCTACCTCAGCTTAGCAATGTATTTCTCATTTTCAGTATTCTCACAAATCCATCTCTTCCAAAAGACAAGCAGACACTACTAATGTCTTTTGAAGCGTGATGCCTCGTGAAATAGGTCCCTTTTCAGTTTTCTCACAAACCAATCCCTTCCAAAAGACAAGCAGACAGCACTAATGTCTTCTAAAGGAGGACGCCTTGCTCGCTACACAGATCAGGAATGAATCTCTCATGTTCCTTGTCTCACGAACCAGATGACCAGTAGTGCATCGAAGTTACGTCTAAACTACGATTCTTTGAGGACTGTGTCACTAGCACAACTCAGGAAGCATTTTCATATGTTTTGTACTTCTCACTAAATGAGCTCCACAAAACCATTATTAGCGAATCCAAATGTCTTTTGAAGCATGAATCCGTGTGACATTTGTCATTAGCAGAGTTCAGCAATTAATTTTTCATCTTTCTCAAGAACAGATCTCTGCCAAATTTATCGTAGTCCGTCTTAATACCTTTTCAAGGGTATTTCCAGGAGCGAGTCATCACTAGCACAACCCAGAATAAATTTCTAATTTTCGTCTTTCTCGTCGGCCGATATCAACCAAACCACAAGCAGTCCATTCCAGAGGCTTCAAAACGAAGACTCCTTGTGAAATTGGTCTTTTAATCAGATCAGGAGTGTCATTTTCAGAATTGTAACAGATCCCTCTCTCCCAAACCATAAGCAGAAAATGCTAATCACTTTTGAAACATAATTCCTTGTGTCACTTGTCATTAGCAGAATTCAGGAATTTATTTTTCATCTTTCTCACGAACAGATCTCTGCCAAATCTTTCGTAGTCCATCCTAATGGCGTTTAACGTGTAAGTCCTAGAGAAATTCACCACTAGCACAACTCAGGAAGCATTTTCGTATGTTTTGTACTTCTCACTAAATGAGCCCTACAAAACCATTAGTAGAGAGTCCTAAACCATTTGGAAGCATGATTCAATGAGAAATGTGTTTCTCATTTTCGTCTTTCTCTTCAGCTAATCTCAACAAAGCCTTCAGCAGTGCATCTTAGTCGCTTTTACACGAAGATACCTTTACAAATATGTCCCTACCTCAACTTAGCAATGTATTTCTCATTTTCAGTATTCTCACAAATCCATCTCTTCCAAAAGACAAGCAGACACTACTAATGTCTTTTGAAGCGTGATGCCTCGTGAAATAGGTCCCTTTTCAGTTTTCTCACAAACCAATCCCTTCCAAAAGACAAGCAGACAGCACTAATGTCTTCTAAAGGAGGACGCCTTGCTCGCTACACAGATCAGGAATGAATCTCTCATGTTCCTTGTCTCACGAACCAGATGACCAGTAGTGCATCGAAGTGACGTCTAAACTACGATTCCTTGAGAACTGTGTCACTAGCGCAGCTCAGGAAGCATTTTCATATGTTTTGTACTTCTCAGTAAATGAGCTCCACAAAACCATTAGTAGGGAATCCAAATGTCTTTTGAAGCATGAATCCGTGTGACATTTGTCGTTAGCAGAGTTCAGAAATTAATTTTTCATCTTTCTCACGAACAGATCTCTGCCAAATCTCTCGTAGTCCATCTTAATACCTTTTCGAGCGTTTTGCCAGGAGAGAGTCATCACTAGCGCAACCCAGACTAAATTTCTTATTTTCGTCTTTCTCGTCGGCCAATCTCAACCAAACCTCCCGCAGTCCATCTCGGAGGCTTCAAAACGAAGAGAACTTGTGAAATTGGTCTCTTAATCAGATCAGGAATCTCATTTTCAGAATTGTAACAGATCCCTCTCTCCCAAACCATAAGCCAAAATTGCTAATCACTTTTGAAACATGATTCCGTGTGACATTTGTCATTGGCAGATTTCAGGAAATTATTTTTCATCTTTCTCACGAACAGATCTCTGCCAAATCTTTCGTAGTCCATCCTAATGGCGTTTAACGTGTAAGTCCGAGAGAAATTCACCACTAGCACAACTCAGGAAGCATTTTCATATATTTTCTACTTCTCACTAAATGAGCTCCACAAAACCATTAGTAGAGAATCCTAAACCATTTGGAAGCATGATTCAATGAGAAATGTGTTTCTCATTTTCGTCTTTCTCTCCAGCTAATCTCAACAAAGCCTTCAGCAGTGCATCTTAGTCGCTTTTACACGAAGATACCTTTACAAATATGTCCCTACCTCAGCTTAGCAATGTATTTCTCATTTTCAGTATTCTCACAAATCCATCTCTTCCAAAAGACAAGCAGACAATACTAATGTCTTTTGAAGCGTGATGCCTCGTGAAATAGGTCCCTTTTCAGTTTTCTCACAAACCAATCCCTTCCAAAAGACAAGCAGACAGCACTAATGTCTTCTAAAGGAGGACGCCTTGCTCGCTACACAGATCAGGAATGAATCTCTCATGTTCCTTGTCTCACGAACCAGATGACCAGTAGTGCATCGAAGTGACGTCTAAACTACGATTCCTTGAGAACTGTGTCACTAGCGCATCTCAGGAAGCATTTTCGTATGTTTTGTCCTTCTCACTAAATGAGCTCCACAAAACCATTATAAGAGAATCCAAATGTCTTTTGAAGCATGATTCCGTGTGACATTTGTCATTAGCAGAGTTCAGAAATTAATTTTTCATCTTTTTCACGAACAGATCTCTGCCAAATCTTTCGTAGTCCATCCTAATGGCGTTTAACGTGTAAGTCCTAGAGAAATTCACCACTAGCACAACTCAGGAAGCATTTTCATATATTTTCTACTTCTCACTAAATGAGCTCCACAAAACCATTATTAGCGAATCCAAATGTCTTTTGAAGCATGAATCCGTGTGACATTTGTCATTAGCAGAGTTCAGCAATTAATTTTTCATCTTTCTCAAGAACAGATCTCTGCCAAATTTATCGTAGTCCGTCTTAATACCTTTTCAAGGGTATTTCCACGAGCGAGTCATCACTAGCACAACCCAGAATAAATTTCTAATTTTCGTCTTTCTCGTCGGCCGATATCAACCAAACCTCAAGCAGTCCATTCCAGAGGCTTCAAAACGAAGACTCCTTGTGAAATTGGTCTTTTAATCAGATCAGGAGTGTCATTTTCAGAATTGTAACAGATCCCTCTCTCCCAAACCATAAGCAGAAAATGCTAATCACTTTTGAAACATAATTCCTTGTGTCACTTGTCATTAGCAGAATTCAGGAATTTATTTTTCATCTTTCTCACGAACAGATCTCTGCCAAATCTTTCGTAGTCCATCCTAATGGCGTTTAACGTGTAAGTCCTAGAGAAATTCACCACTAGCACAACTCAGGAAGCATTTTCGTATGTTTTGTACTTCTCACTAAATGAGCCCTACAAAACCATTAGTAGAGAGTCCTAAACCATTTGGAAGCATGATTCAATGAGAAATGTGTTTCTCATTTTCGTCTTTCTCTCCAGCTAATCTCAACAAAGCCTTCAGCAGTGCATCTTAGTCGCTTTTACACGAAGATACCTTTACAAATATGTCCCTACCTCAGCTTAGCAATGTATTTCTCATTTTCAGTATTCTCACAAATCCATCTCTTCCAAAAGACAAGCAGACACTACTAATGTCTTTTGAAGCGTGATGCCTCGTGAAATAGGTCCCTTTTCAGTTTTCTCACAAACCAATCCCTTCCAAAAGACAAGCAGACAGCACTAATGTCTTCTAAAGGAGGACGCCTTGCTCGCTACACAGATCAGGAATGAATCTCTCATGTTCCTTGTCTCACGAACCAGATGACCAGTAGTGCATCGAAGTTACGTCTAAACTACGATTCTTTGAGGACTGTGTCACTAGCACAACTCAGGAAGCATTTTCATATGTTTTGTACTTCTCACTAAATGAGCTCCACAAAACCATTATTAGCGAATCCAAATGTCTTTTGAAGCATGAATCCGTGTGACATTTGTCATTAGCAGAGTTCAGCAATTAATTTTTCATCTTTCTCAAGAACAGATCTCTGCCAAATTTATCGTAGTCCGTCTTAATACCTTTTCAAGGGTATTTCCAGGAGCGAGTCATCACTAGCACAACCCAGAATAAATTTCTAATTTTCGTCTTTCTCGTCGGCCGATATCAACCAAACCACAAGCAGTCCATTCCAGAGGCTTCAAAACGAAGACTCCTTGTGAAATTGGTCTTTTAATCAGATCAGGAGTGTCATTTTCAGAATTGTAACAGATCCCTCTCTCCCAAACCATAAGCAGAAAATGCTAATCACTTTTGAAACATAATTCCTTGTGTCACTTGTCATTAGCAGAATTCAGGAATTTATTTTTAATCTTTCTCACGAACAGATCTCTGCCAAATCTTTCGTAGTCCATCCTAATGGCGTTTAACGTGTAAGTCCTAGAGAAATTCACCACTAGCACAACTCAGGAAGCATTTTCGTATGTTTTGTACTTCTCACTAAATGAGCCCTACAAAACCATTAGTAGAGAGTCCTAAACCATTTGGAAGCATGATTCAATGAGAAATGTGTTTCTCATTTTCGTCTTTCTCTTCAGCTAATCTCAACAAAGCCTTCAGCAGTGCATCTTAGTCGCTTTTACACGAAGATACCTTTACAAATATGTCCCTACCTCAACTTAGCAATGTATTTCTCATTTTCAGTATTCTCACAAATCCATCTCTTCCAAAAGACAAGCAGACACTACTAATGTCTTTTGAAGCGTGATGCCTCGTGAAATAGGTCCCTTTTCAGTTTTCTCACAAACCAATCCCTTCCAAAAGACAAGCAGACAGCACTAATGTCTTCTAAAGGAGGACGCCTTGCTCGCTACACAGATCAGGAATGAATCTCTCATGTTCCTTGTCTCACGAACCAGATGACCAGTAGTGCATCGAAGTGACGTCTAAACTACGATTCCTTGAGAACTGTGTCACTAGCGCAGCTCAGGAAGCATTTTCATATGTTTTGTACTTCTCAGTAAATGAGCTCCACAAAACCATTAGTAGGGAATCCAAATGTCTTTTGAAGCATGAATCCGTGTGACATTTGTCGTTAGCAGAGTTCAGAAATTAATTTTTCATCTTTCTCACGAACAGATCTCTGCCAAATCTCTCGTAGTCCATCTTAATACCTTTTCGAGCGTTTTGCCAGGAGAGAGTCATCACTAGCGCAACCCAGACTAAATTTCTTATTTTCGTCTTTCTCGTCGGCCAATCTCAACCAAACCTCCCGCAGTCCATCGCGGAGGCTTCAAAACGAAGAGTCCTTGTGAAATTGGTCTCTTAATCAGATCAGGAATCTCATTTTCAGAATTGTAACAGATCCCTCTCTCCCAAACCATAAGCCGAAATTGCTAATCACTTTTGAAACATGATTCCGTGTGACATTTGTCATTGGCAGATTTCAGGAAATTATTTTTCATCTTTCTCACGAACAGATCTCTGCCAAATCTTTCGTAGTCCATCCTAATGGCGTTTAACGTGTAAGTCCGAGAGAAATTCACCACTAGCACAACTCAGGAAGCATTTTCATATATTTTCTACTTCTCACTAAATGAGCTCCACAAAACCATTAGTAGAGAATCCTAAACCATTTGGAAGCATGATTCAATGAGAAATGTGTTTCTCATTTTCGTCTTTCTCTCCAGCTAATCTCAACAAAGCCTTCAGCAGTGCATCTTAGTCGCTTTTACACGAAGATAGCTTTACAAATATGTCCCTACCTCAGCTTAGCAATGTATTTCTCATTTTCAGTATTCTCACAAATCCATCTCTTCCAAAAGACAAGCAGACAATACTAATGTCTTTTGAAGCGTGATGCCTCGTGAAATAGGTCCCTTTTCAGTTTTCTCACAAACCAATCCCTTCCAAAAGACAAGCAGACAGCACTAATGTCTTCTAAAGGAGGACGCCTTGCTCGCTACACAGATCAGGAATGAATCTCTCATGTTCCTTGTCTCACGAACCAGATGACCAGTAGTGCATCGAAGTGACGTCTAAACTACGATTCCTTGAGAACTGTGTCACTAGCGCAGCTCAGGAAGCATTTTCGTATGTTTTGTACTTCTCACTAAATGAGCTCCACAAAACCATTATAAGAGAATCCAAATGTCTTTTGAAGCATGATTCCGTGTGACATTTGTCATTAGCAGAGTTCAGAAATTAATTTTTCATCTTTTTCACGAACAGATCTCTGCCAAATCTTTCGTAGTCCATCCTAATGGCGTTTAACGTGTAAGTCCTAGAGAAATTCACCACTAGCACAACTCAGGAAGCATTTTCATATATTTTCTACTTCTCACTAAATGAGCTCCACAAAACCATTAGTAGAGAATCCTAAACCATTTGGAAGCATGATTCAATGAGAAATGTGTTTCTCATTTTCGTCTTTCTCTCCAGCTAATCTCAACAAAGCCTTCAGCAGTGCATCTTAGTCGCTTTTACACGAAGATACCTTTACAAATATGTCCCTACCTCAGCTTAGCAATGTATTTCTCATTTTCAGTATTCTCACAAATCCATCTCTTCCAAAAGACAAGCAGACACTACTAATGTCTTTTGAAGCGTGATGCCTCGTGAAATAGGTCCCTTTTCAGTTTTCTCACAAACCAATCCCTTCCAAAAGACAAGCAGACAGCACTAATGTCTTCTAAAGGAGGACGCCTTGCTCGCTACACAGATCAGGAATGAATCTCTCATGTTCCTTGTCTCACGAACCAGATGACCAGTAGTGCATCGAAGTTACGTCTAAACTACGATTCTTTGAGGACTGTGTCACTAGCACAACTCAGGAAGCATTTTCATATGTTTTGTACTTCTCACTAAATGAGCTCCACAAAACCATTATAAGAGAATCCAAATGTCTTTTGAAGCATGATTCCGTGTGACATTTGTCATTAGCAGAGTTCAGAAATTAATTTTTCATCTTTTTCACGAACAGATCTCTGCCAAATCTTTCGTAGTCCATCCTAATGGCGTTTAACGTGTAAGTCCTAGAGAAATTCACCACTAGCACAACTCAGGAAGCATTTTCATATATTTTCTACTTCTCACTAAATGAGCTCCACAAAACCATTATTAGCGAATCCAAATGTCTTTTGAAGCATGAATCCGTGTGACATTTGTCATTAGCAGAGTTCAGCAATTAATTTTTCATCTTTCTCAAGAACAGATCTCTGCCAAATTTATCGTAGTCCGTCTTAATACCTTTTCAAGGGTATTTCCACGAGCGAGTCATCACTAGCACAACCCAGAATAAATTTCTAATGTTCGTCTTTCTCGTCGGCCGATATCAACCAAACCTCAAGCAGTCCATTCCAGAGGCTTCAAAACGAAGACTCCTTGTGAAATTGGTCTTTTAATCAGATCAGGAGTGTCATTTTCAGAATTGTAACAGATCCCTCTCTCCCAAACCATAAGCAGTAAATGCTAATCACTTTTGAAACATGATTCCTTGTGTCACTTGTCATTAGCAGAATTCAGGAATTTATTTTTCATCTTTCTCACGAACAGATCTCTGCCAAATCTTTCGTAGTCCACCCTAATGGCGTTTAACGTGTAAGTCCTAGAGAAATTCACCACTAGCACAACTCAGGAAGCATTTTCGTATGTTTTGTACTTCTCACTAAATGAGCCCTACAAAACCATTAGTAGAGAGTCCTAAACCATTTGGAAGCATGATTCAATGAGAAATGTGTTTCTCATTTTCGTCTTTCTCTTCAGCTAATCTCAACAAAGCCTTCAGCAGTGCATCTTAGTCGCTTTTACACGAAGATACCTTTACAAATATGTCCCTACCTCAACTTAGCAATGTATTTCTCATTTTCAGTATTCTCACAAATCCATCTCTTCCAAAAGACAAGCAGACACTACTAATGTCTTTTGAAGCGTGATGCCTCGTGAAATAGGTCCCTTTTCAGTTTTCTCACAAACCAATCCCTTCCAAAAGACAAGCAGACAGCACTAATGTCTTCTAAAGGAGGACGCCTTGCTCGCTACACAGATCAGGAATGAATCTCTCATGTTCCTTGTCTCACGAACCAGATGACCAGTAGTGCATCGAAGTGACGTCTAAACTACGATTATTTGAGGACTGTGTCACTAGCACAACTCAGGAAGCATTTTCATATGTTTTGTACTTCTCACTAAATGAGCTCCACAAAACCATTATTAGCGAATCCAAATGTCTTTTGAAGCATGAATCCGTGTGACATTTGTCGTTAGCAGAGTTCAGAAATTAATTTTTCATCTTTCTCACGAACAGATCTCTGCCAAATCTCTCGTAGTCCATCTTAATACCTTTTCGAGCGTTTTGCCAGGAGAGAGTCATCACTAGCGCAACCCAGACTAAATTTCTTATTTTCGTCTTTCTCGTCGGCCAATCTCAACCAAACCTCCCGCAGTCCATCGCGGAGGCTTCAAAACGAAGAGTCCTTGTGAAATTGGTCTCTTAATCAGATCAGGAATCTCATTTTCAGAATTGTAACAGATCCCTCTCTCCCAAACCATAAGCCGAAATTGCTAATCACTTTTGAAACATGATTCCGTGTGACATTTGTCATTGGCAGATTTCAGGAAATTATTTTTCATCTTTCTCACGAACAGATCTCTGCCAAATCTTTCGTAGTCCATCCTAATGGCGTTTAACGTGTAAGTCCGAGAGAAATTCACCACTAGCACAACTCAGGAAGCATTTTCATATATTTTCTACTTCTCACTAAATGAGCTCCACAAAACCATTAGTAGAGAATCCTAAACCATTTGGAAGCATGATTCAATGAGAAATGTGTTTCTCATTTTCGTCTTTCTCTCCAGCTAATCTCAACAAAGCCTTCAGCAGTGCATCTTAGTCGCTTTTACACGAAGATAGCTTTACAAATATGTCCCTACCTCAGCTTAGCAATGTATTTCTCATTTTCAGTATTCTCACAAATCCATCTCTTCCAAAAGACAAGCAGACAATACTAATGTCTTTTGAAGCGTGATGCCTCGTGAAATAGGTCCCTTTTCAGTTTTCTCACAAACCAATCCCTTCCAAAAGACAAGCAGACAGCACTAATGTCTTCTAAAGGAGGACGCCTTGCTCGCTACACAGATCAGGAATGAATCTCTCATGTTCCTTGTCTCACGAACCAGATGACCAGTAGTGCATCGAAGTGACGTCTAAACTACGATTCCTTGAGAACTGTGTCACTAGCGCAGCTCAGGAAGCATTTTCGTATGTTTTGTACGTCTCACTAAATGAGCTCCACAAAACCATTATAAGAGAATCCAAATGTCTTTTGAAGCATGATTCCGTGTGACATTTGTCATTAGCAGAGTTCAGAAATTAATTTTTCATCTTTTTCACGAACAGATCTCTGCCAAATCTTTCGTAGTCCATCCTAATGGCGTTTAACGTGTAAGTCCTAGAGAAATTCACCACTAGCACAACTCAGGAAGCATTTTCATATATTTTCTACTTCTCACTAAATGAGCTCCACAAAACCATTAGTAGAGAATCCTAAACCATTTGGAAGCATGATTCAATGAGAAATGTGTTTCTCATTTTCGTCTTTCTCTCCAGCTAATCTCAACAAAGCCTTCAGCAGTGCATCTTAGTCGCTTTTACACGAAGATACCTTTACAAATATGTCCCTACCTCAGCTTAGCAATGTATTTCTCATTTTCAGTATTCTCACAAATCCATCTCTTCCAAAAGACAAGCAGACAATACTAATGTCTTTTGAAGCGTGATGCCTCGTGAAATAGGTCCCTTTTCAGTTTTCTCACAAACCAATCCCTTCCAAAAGACAAGCAGACAGCACTAATGTCTTCTAAAGGAGGACGCCTTGCTCGCTACACAGATCAGGAATGAATCTCTCATGTTCCTTGTCTCACGAACCAGATGACCAGTAGTGCATCGAAGTGACGTCTAAACTACGATTCCTTGAGAACTGTGTCACTAGCGCAGCTCAGGAAGCATTTTCGTATGTTTTGTACGTCTCACTAAATGAGCTCCACAAAACCATTATAAGAGAATCCAAATGTCTTTTGAAGCATGATTCCGTGTGACATTTGTCATTAGCAGAGTTCAGAAATTAATTTTTCATCTTTTTCACGAACAGATCTCTGCCAAATCTTTCGTAGTCCATCCTAATGGCGTTTAACGTGTAAGTCCTAGAGAAATTCACCACTAGCACAACTCAGGAAGCATTTTCATATATTTTCTACTTCTCACTAAATGAGCTCCACAAAACCATTAGTAGAGAATCCTAAACCATTTGGAAGCATGATTCAATGAGAAATGTGTTTCTGATTTTCGTCTTTCTCTCCAGCTAATCTCAACAAAGCCTTCAGCAGTGCATCTTAGTCGCTTTTACACGAAGATACCTTTACAAATATGTCCCTACCTCAGCTTAGCAATGTATTTCTCATTTTCAGTATTCTCACAAATCCATCTCTTCCAAAAGACAAGCAGACAATACTAATGTCTTTTGAAGCGTGATGCCTCGTGAAATAGGTCCCTTTTCAGTTTTCTCACAAACCAATCCCTTCCAAAAGACAAGCAGACAGCACTAATGTCTTCTAAAGGAGGACGCCTTGCTCGCTACACAGATCAGGAATGAATCTCTCATGTTCCTTGTCTCACGAACCAGATGACCAGTAGTGCATCGAAGTTACGTCTAAACTACGATTCTTTGAGGACTGTGTCACTAGCACAACTCAGGAAGCATTTTCATATGTTTTGTACTTCTCACTAAATGAGCTCCACAAAACCATTATTAGCGAATCCAAATGTCTTTTGAAGCATGAATCCGTGTGACATTTGTCATTAGCAGAGTTCAGCAATTAATTTTTCATCTTTCTCAAGAACAGATCTCTGCCAAATTTATCGTAGTCCGTCTTAATACCTTTTCAAGGGTATTTCCAGGAGCGAGTCATCACTAGCACAACCCAGAATAAATTTCTAATTTTCGTCTTTCTCGTCGGCCGATATCAACCAAACCACAAGCAGTCCATTCCAGAGGCTTCAAAACGAAGACTCCTTGTGAAATTGGTCTTTTAATCAGATCAGGAGTGTCATTTTCAGAATTGTAACAGATCCCTCTCTCCCAAACCATAAGCAGAAAATGCTAATCACTTTTGAAACATAATTCCTTGTGTCACTTGTCATTAGCAGAATTCAGGAATTTATTTTTCATCTTTCTCACGAACAGATCTCTGCCAAATCTTTCGTAGTCCATCCTAATGGCGTTTAACGTGTAAGTCCTAGAGAAATTCACCACTAGCACAACTCAGGAAGCATTTTCGTATGTTTTGTACTTCTCACTAAATGAGCCCTACAAAACCATTAGTAGAGAGTCCTAAACCATTTGGAAGCATGATTCAATGAGAAATGTGTTTCTCATTTTCGTCTTTCTCTTCAGCTAATCTCAACAAAGCCTTCAGCAGTGCATCTTAGTCGCTTTTACACGAAGATACCTTTACAAATATGTCCCTACCTCAACTTAGCAATGTATTTCTCATTTTCAGTATTCTCACAAATCCATCTCTTCCAAAAGACAAGCAGAAACTACTAATGTCTTTTGAAGCGTGATGCCTCGTGAAATAGGTCCCTTTTCAGTTTTCTCACAAACCAATCCCTTCCAAAAGACAAGCAGACAGCACTAATGTCTTCTAAAGGAGGACGCCTTGCTCGCTACACAGATCAGGAATGAATCTCTCATGTTCCTTGTCTCACGAACCAGATGACCAGTAGTGCATCGAAGTGACGTCTAAACTACGATTCCTTGAGAACTGTGTCACTAGCGCAGCTCAGGAAGCATTTTCATATGTTTTGTACTTCTCAGTAAATGAGCTCCACAAAACCATTAGTAGGGAATCCAAATGTCTTTTGAAGCATGAATGCGTGTGACATTTGACGTTAGCAGAGTTCAGAAATTAATTTTTCATCTTTCTCACGAACAGATCTCTGCCAAATCTCTCGTAGTCCATCTTAATACCTTTTCGAGCGTTTTGCCAGGAGAGAGTCATCACTAGCGCAACCCAGACTAAATTTCTTATTTTCGTCTTTCTCGTCGGCCAATCTCAACCAAACCTCCCGCAGTCCATCGCGGAGGCTTCAAAACGAAGAGTCCTTGTGAAATTGGTCTCTTAATCAGATCAGGAATCTCATTTTCAGAATTGTAACAGATCCCTCTCTCCCAAACCATAAGCCGAAATTGCTAATCACTTTTGAAACATGATTCCGTGTGACATTTGACATTGGCAGATTTCAGGAAATTATTTTTCATCTTTCTCACGAACAGATCTCTGCCAAATCTTTCGTAGTCCATCCTAATGGCGTTTAACGTGTAAGTCCGAGAGAAATTCACCACTAGCACAACTCAGGAAGCATTTTCATATATTTTCTACTTCTCACTAAATGAGTTCCACAAAACCATTAGTAGAGAATCCTAAACCATTTGGAAGCATGATTCAATGAGAAATGTGTTTCTCATTTTCGTCTTTCTCTCCAGCTAATCTCAACAAAGCCTTCAGCAGTGCATCTTAGTCGCTTTTACACGAAGATACCTTTACAAATATGTCCCTACCTCAGCTTAGCAATGTATTTCTCATTTTCAGTATTCTCACAAATCCATCTCTTCCAAAAGACAAGCAGACAATACTAATGTCTTTTGAAGCGTGATGCCTCGTGAAATAGGTCCCTTTTCAGTTTTCTCACAAACCAATCCCTTCCAAAAGACAAGCAGACAGCACTAATGTCTTCTAAAGGAGGACGCCTTGCTCGCTACACAGATCAGGAATGAATCTCTCATGTTCCTTGTCTCACGAACCAGATGACCAGTAGTGCATCGAAGTGACGTCTAAACTACGATTCCTTGAGAACTGTGTCACTAGCGCAGCTCAGGAAGCATTTTCGTATGTTTTGTACTTCTCACTAAATGAGCTCCACAAAACCATTATAAGAGAATCCAAATGTCTTTTGAAGCATGATTCCGTGTGACATTTGTCATTAGCAGAGTTCAGAAATTAATTTTTCATCTTTTTCACGAACAGATCTCTGCCAAATCTTTCGTAGTCCATCCTAATGGCGTTTAACGTGTAAGTCCTAGAGAAATTCACCACTAGCACAACTCAGGAAGCATTTTCGTATGTTTTGTACTTCTCACTAAATGAGCCCTACAAAACCATTAGTAGAGAGTCCTAAACCATTTGGAAGCATGATTCAATGAGAAATGTGTTTCTCATTTTCGTCTTTCTCTTCAGCTAATCTCAACAAAGCCTTCAGCAGTGCATCTTAGTCGCTTTTACACGAAGATACCTTTACAAATATGTCCCTACCTCAACTTAGCAATGTATTTCTCATTTTCAGTATTCTCACAAATCCATCTCTTCCAAAAGACAAGCAGAAACTACTAATGTCTTTTGAAGCGTGATGCCTCGTGAAATAGGTCCCTTTTCAGTTTTCTCACAAACCAATCCCTTCCAAAAGACAAGCAGACAGCACTAATGTCTTCTAAAGGAGGACGCCTTGCTCGCTACACAGATCAGGAATGAATCTCTCATGTTCCTTGTCTCACGAACCAGATGACCAGTAGTGCATCGAAGTGACGTCTAAACTACGATTCCTTGAGAACTGTGTCACTAGCGCAGCTCAGGAAGCATTTTCATATGTTTTGTACTTCTCAGTAAATGAGCTCCACAAAACCATTAGTAGGGAATCCAAATGTCTTTTGAAGCATGAATGCGTGTGACATTTGTCGTTAGCAGAGTTCAGAAATTAATTTTTCATCTTTCTCACGAACAGATCTCTGCCAAATCTCTCGTAGTCCATCTTAATACCTTTTCGAGCGTTTTGCCAGGAGAGAGTCATCACTAGCGCAACCCAGACTAAATTTCTTATTTTCGTCTTTCTCGTCGGCCAATCTCAACCAAACCTCCCGCAGTCCATCGCGGAGGCTTCAAAACGAAGAGTCCTTGTGAAATTGGTCTCTTAATCAGATCAGGAATCTCATTTTCAGAATTGTAACAGATCCCTCTCTCCCAAACCATAAGCCGAAATTGCTAATCACTTTTGAAACATGATTCCGTGTGACATTTGACATTGGCAGATTTCAGGAAATTATTTTTCATCTTTCTCACGAACAGATCTCTGCCAAATCTTTCGTAGTCCATCCTAATGGCGTTTAACGTGTAAGTCCGAGAGAAATTCACCACTAGCACAACTCAGGAAGCATTTTCATATATTTTCTACTTCTCACTAAATGAGCTCCACAAAACCATTAGTAGAGAATCCTAAACCATTTGGAAGCATGATTCAATGAGAAATGTGTTTCTCATTTTCGTCTTTCTCTCCAGCTAATCTCAACAAAGCCTTCAGCAGTGCATCTTAGTCGCTTTTACACGAAGATACCTTTACAAATATGTCCCTACCTCAGCTTAGCAATGTATTTCTCATTTTCAGTATTCTCACAAATCCATCTCTTCCAAAAGACAAGCAGACAATACTAATGTCTTTTGAAGCGTGATGCCTCGTGAAATAGGTCCCTTTTCAGTTTTCTCACAAACCAATCCCTTCCAAAAGACAAGCAGACAGCACTAATGTCTTCTAAAGGAGGACGCCTTGCTCGCTACACAGATCAGGAATGAATCTCTCATGTTCCTTGTCTCACGAACCAGATGACCAGTAGTGCATCGAAGTGACGTCTAAACTACGATTCCTTGAGAACTGTGTCACTAGCGCAGCTCAGGAAGCATTTTCGTATGTTTTGTACTTCTCACTAAATGAGCTCCACAAAACCATTATAAGAGAATCCAAATGTCTTTTGAAGCATGATTCCGTGTGACATTTGTCATTAGCAGAGTTCAGAAATTAATTTTTCATCTTTTTCACGAACAGATCTCTGCCAAATCTTTCGTAGTCCATCCTAATGGCGTTTAACGTGTAAGTCCTAGAGAAATTCACCACTAGCACAACTCAGGAAGCATTTTCATATATTTTCTACTTCTCACTAAATGAGCTCCACAAAACCATTAGTAGAGAATCCTAAACCATTTGGAAGCATGATTCAATGAGAAATGTGTTTCTGATTTTCGTCTTTCTCTCCAGCTAATCTCAACAAAGCCTTCAGCAGTGCATCTTAGTCGCTTTTACACGAAGATACCTTTACAAATATGTCCCTACCTCAGCTTAGCAATGTATTTCTCATTTTCAGTATTCTCACAAATCCATCTCTTCCAAAAGACAAGCAGACAATACTAATGTCTTTTGAAGCGTGATGCCTCGTGAAATAGGTCCCTTTTCAGTTTTCTCACAAACCAATCCCTTCCAAAAGACAAGCAGACAGCACTAATGTCTTCTAAAGGAGGACGCCTTGCTCGCTACACAGATCAGGAATGAATCTCTCATGTTCCTTGTCTCACGAACCAGATGACCAGTAGTGCATCGAAGTTACGTCTAAACTACGATTCTTTGAGGACTGTGTCACTAGCACAACTCAGGAAGCATTTTCATATGTTTTGTACTTCTCACTAAATGAGCTCCACAAAACCATTATTAGCGAATCCAAATGTCTTTTGAAGCATGATTCCGTGTGACATTTGTCATTAGCAGAGTTCAGAAATTAATTTTTCATCTTTTTCACGAACAGATCTCTGCCAAATCTTTCGTAGTCCATCCTAATGGCGTTTAACGTGTAAGTCCTAGAGAAATTCACCACTAGCACAACTCAGGAAGCATTTTCATATATTTTCTACTTCTCACTAAATGAGCTCCACAAAACCATTATTAGCGAATCCAAATGTCTTTTGAAGCATGAATCCGTGTGACATTTGTCATTAGCAGAGTTCAGCAATTAATTTTTCATCTTTCTCAAGAACAGATCTCTGCCAAATTTATCGTAGTCCGTCTTAATACCTTTTCAAGGGTATTTCCACGAGCGAGTCATCACTAGCACAACCCAGAATAAATTTCTAATTTTCGTCTTTCTCGTCGGCCGATATCAACCAAACCTCAAGCAGTCCATTCCAGAGGCTTCAAAACGAAGACTCCTTGTGAAATTGGTCTTTTAATCAGATCAGGAGTGTCATTTTCAGAATTGTAACAGATCCCTCTCTCCCAAACCATAAGCAGAAAATGCTAATCACTTTTGAAACATAATTCCTTGTGTCACTTGTCATTAGCAGAATTCAGGAATTTATTTTTCATCTTTCTCACGAACAGATCTCTGCCAAATCTTTCGTAGTCCATCCTAATGGCGTTTAACGTGTAAGTCCTAGAGAAATTCACCACTAGCACAACTCAGGAAGCATTTTCGTATGTTTTGTACTTCTCACTAAATGAGCCCTACAAAACCATTAGTAGAGAGTCCTAAACCATTTGGAAGCATGATTCAATGAGAAATGTGTTTCTCATTTTCGTCTTTCTCTCCAGCTAATCTCAACAAAGCCTTCAGCAGTGCATCTTAGTCGCTTTTACACGAAGATACCTTTACAAATATGTCCCTACCTCAGCTTAGCAATGTATTTCTCATTTTCAGTATTCTCACAAATCCATCTCTTCCAAAAGACAAGCAGACACTACTAATGTCTTTTGAAGCGTGATGCCTCGTGAAATAGGTCCCTTTTCAGTTTTCTCACAAACCAATCCCTTCCAAAAGACAAGCAGACAGCACTAATGTCTTCTAAAGGAGGACGCCTTGCTCGCTACACAGATCAGGAATGAATCTCTCATGTTCCTTGTCTCACGAACCAGATGACCAGTAGTGCATCGAAGTTACGTCTAAACTACGATTCTTTGAGGACTGTGTCACTAGCACAACTCAGGAAGCATTTTCATATGTTTTGTACTTCTCACTAAATGAGCTCCACAAAACCATTATTAGCGAATCCAAATGTCTTTTGAAGCATGAATCCGTGTGACATTTGTCATTAGCAGAGTTCAGCAATTAATTTTTCATCTTTCTCAAGAACAGATGTCTGCCAAATTTATCGTAGTCCGTCTTAATACCTTTTCAAGGGTATTTCCAGGAGCGAGTCATCACTAGCACAACCCAGAATAAATTTCTAATTTTCGTCTTTCTCGTCGGCCGATATCAACCAAACCACAAGCAGTCCATTCCAGAGGCTTCAAAACGAAGACTCCTTGTGAAATTGGTCTTTTAATCAGATCAGGAGTGTCATTTTCAGAATTGTAACAGATCCCTCTCTCCCAAACCATAAGCAGAAAATGCTAATCACTTTTGAAACATAATTCCTTGTGTCACTTGTCATTAGCAGAATTCAGGAATTTATTTTTAATCTTTCTCACGAACAGATCTCTGCCAAATCTTTCGTAGTCCATCCTAATGGCGTTTAACGTGTAAGTCCTAGAGAAATTCACCACTAGCACAACTCAGGAAGCATTTTCGTATGTTTTGTACTTCTCACTAAATGAGCCCTACAAAACCATTAGTAGAGAGTCCTAAACCATTTGGAAGCATGATTCAATGAGAAATGTGTTTCTCATTTTCGTCTTTCTCTTCAGCTAATCTCAACAAAGCCTTCAGCAGTGCATCTTAGTCGCTTTTACACGAAGATACCTTTACAAATATGTCCCTACCTCAACTTAGCAATGTATTTCTCATTTTCAGTATTCTCACAAATCCATCTCTTCCAAAAGACAAGCAGACACTACTAATGTCTTTTGAAGCGTGATGCCTCGTGAAATAGGTCCCTTTTCAGTTTTCTCACAAACCAATCCCTTCCAAAAGACAAGCAGACAGCACTAATGTCTTCTAAAGGAGGACGCCTTGCTCGCTACACAGATCAGGAATGAATCTCTCATGTTCCTTGTCTCACGAACCAGATGACCAGTAGTGCATCGAAGTGACGTCTAAACTACGATTCCTTGAGAACTGTGTCACTAGCGCAGCTCAGGAAGCATTTTCATATGTTTTGTACTTCTCAGTAAATGAGCTCCACAAAACCATTAGTAGGGAATCCAAATGTCTTTTGAAGCATGAATCCGTGTGACATTTGTCGTTAGCAGAGTTCAGAAATTAATTTTTCATCTTTCTCACGAACAGATCTCTGCCAAATCTCTCGTAGTCCATCTTAATACCTTTTCGAGCGTTTTGCCAGGAGAGAGTCATCACTAGCGCAACCCAGACTAAATTTCTTATTTTCGTCTTTCTCGTCGGCCAATCTCAACCAAACCTCCCGCAGTCCATCGCGGAGGCTTCAAAACGAAGAGTCCTTGTGAAATTGGTCTCTTAATCAGATCAGGAATCTCATTTTCAGAATTGTAACAGATCCCTCTCTCCCAAACCATAAGCCGAAATTGCTAATCACTTTTGAAACATGATTCCGTGTGACATTTGTCATTGGCAGATTTCAGGAAATTATTTTTCATCTTTCTCACGAACAGATCTCTGCCAAATCTTTCGTAGTCCATCCTAATGGCGTTTAACGTGTAAGTCCGAGAGAAATTCACCACTAGCACAACTCAGGAAGCATTTTCATATATTTTCTACTTCTCACTAAATGAGCTCCACAAAACCATTAGTAGAGAATCCTAAACCATTTGGAAGCATGATTCAATGAGAAATGTGTTTCTCATTTTCGTCTTTCTCTCCAGCTAATCTCAACAAAGCCTTCAGCAGTGCATCTTAGTCGCTTTTACACGAAGATACCTTTACAAATATGTCCCTACCTCAGCTTAGCAATGTATTTCTCATTTTCAGTATTCTCACAAATCCATCTCTTCCAAAAGACAAGCAGACAATACTAATGTCTTTTGAAGCGTGATGCCTCGTGAAATAGGTCCCTTTTCAGTTTTCTCACAAACCAATCCCTTCCAAAAGACAAGCAGACAGCACTAATGTCTTCTAAAGGAGGACGCCTTGCTCGCTACACAGATCAGGAATGAATCTCTCATGTTCCTTGTCTCACGAACCAGATGACCAGTAGTGCATCGAAGTGACGTCTAAACTACGATTATTTGAGGACTGTGTCACTAGCACAACTCAGGAAGCATTTTCATATGTTTTGTACTTCTCACTAAATGAGCTCCACAAAACCATTATTAGCGAATCCAAATGTCTTTTGAAGCATGAATCCGTGTGACATTTGTCGTTAGCAGAGTTCAGAAATTAATTTTTCATCTTTCTCACGAACAGATCTCTGCCAAATCTCTCGTAGTCCATCTTAATACCTTTTCGAGCGTTTTGCCAGGAGAGAGTCATCACTAGCGCAACCCAGACTAAATTTCTTATTTTCGTCTTTCTCGTCGGCCAATCTCAACCAAACCTCCCGCAGTCCATCGCGGAGGCTTCAAAACGAAGAGTCCTTGTGAAATTGGTCTCTTAATCAGATCAGGAATCTCATTTTCAGAATTGTAACAGATCCCTCTCTCCCAAACCATAAGCCGAAATTGCTAATCACTTTTGAAACATGATTCCGTGTGACATTTGTCATTGGCAGATTTCAGGAAATTATTTTTCATCTTTCTCACGAACAGATCTCTGCCAAATCTTTCGTAGTCCATCCTAATGGCGTTTAACGTGTAAGTCCGAGAGAAATTCACCACTAGCACAACTCAGGAAGCATTTTCATATATTTTCTACTTCTCACTAAATGAGCTCCACAAAACCATTAGTAGAGAATCCTAAACCATTTGGAAGCATGATTCAATGAGAAATGTGTTTCTCATTTTCGTCTTTCTCTCCAGCTAATCTCAACAAAGCCTTCAGCAGTGCATCTTAGTCGCTTTTACACGAAGATAGCTTTACAAATATGTCCCTACCTCAGCTTAGCAATGTATTTCTCATTTTCAGTATTCTCACAAATCCATCTCTTCCAAAAGACAAGCAGACAATACTAATGTCTTTTGAAGCGTGATGCCTCGTGAAATAGGTCCCTTTTCAGTTTTCTCACAAACCAATCCCTTCCAAAAGACAAGCAGACAGCACTAATGTCTTCTAAAGGAGGACGCCTTGCTCGCTACACAGATCAGGAATGAATCTCTCATGTTCCTTGTCTCACGAACCAGATGACCAGTAGTGCATCGAAGTGACGTCTAAACTACGATTCCTTGAGAACTGTGTCACTAGCGCAGCTCAGGAAGCATTTTCGTATGTTTTGTACGTCTCACTAAATGAGCTCCACAAAACCATTATAAGAGAATCCAAATGTCTTTTGAAGCATGATTCCGTGTGACATTTGTCATTAGCAGAGTTCAGAAATTAATTTTTCATCTTTTTCACGAACAGATCTCTGCCAAATCTTTCGTAGTCCATCCTAATGGCGTTTAACGTGTAAGTCCTAGAGAAATTCACCACTAGCACAACTCAGGAAGCATTTTCATATATTTTCTACTTCTCACTAAATGAGCTCCACAAAACCATTAGTAGAGAATCCTAAACCATTTGGAAGCATGATTCAATGAGAAATGTGTTTCTCATTTTCGTCTTTCTCTCCAGCTAATCTCAACAAAGCCTTCAGCAGTGCATCTTAGTCGCTTTTACACGAAGATACCTTTACAAATATGTCCCTACCTCAGCTTAGCAATGTATTTCTCATTTTCAGTATTCTCACAAATCCATCTCTTCCAAAAGACAAGCAGACAATACTAATGTCTTTTGAAGCGTGATGCCTCGTGAAATAGGTCCCTTTTCAGTTTTCTCACAAACCAATCCCTTCCAAAAGACAAGCAGACAGCACTAATGTCTTCTAAAGGAGGACGCCTTGCTCGCTACACAGATCAGGAATGAATCTCTCATGTTCCTTGTCTCACGAACCAGATGACCAGTAGTGCATCGAAGTGACGTCTAAACTACGATTCCTTGAGAACTGTGTCACTAGCGCAGCTCAGGAAGCATTTTCGTATGTTTTGTACGTCTCACTAAATGAGCTCCACAAAACCATTATAAGAGAATCCAAATGTCTTTTGAAGCATGATTCCGTGTGACATTTGTCATTAGCAGAGTTCAGAAATTAATTTTTCATCTTTTTCACGAACAGATCTCTGCCAAATCTTTCGTAGTCCATCCTAATGGCGTTTAACGTGTAAGTCCTAGAGAAATTCACCACTAGCACAACTCAGGAAGCATTTTCATATATTTTCTACTTCTCACTAAATGAGCTCCACAAAACCATTAGTAGAGAATCCTAAACCATTTGGAAGCATGATTCAATGAGAAATGTGTTTCTGATTTTCGTCTTTCTCTCCAGCTAATCTCAACAAAGCCTTCAGCAGTGCATCTTAGTCGCTTTTACACGAAGATACCTTTACAAATATGTCCCTACCTCAGCTTAGCAATGTATTTCTCATTTTCAGTATTCTCACAAATCCATCTCTTCCAAAAGACAAGCAGACAATACTAATGTCTTTTGAAGCGTGATGCCTCGTGAAATAGGTCCCTTTTCAGTTTTCTCACAAACCAATCCCTTCCAAAAGACAAGCAGACAGCACTAATGTCTTCTAAAGGAGGACGCCTTGCTCGCTACACAGATCAGGAATGAATCTCTCATGTTCCTTGTCTCACGAACCAGATGACCAGTAGTGCATCGAAGTTACGTCTAAACTACGATTCTTTGAGGACTGTGTCACTAGCACAACTCAGGAAGCATTTTCATATGTTTTGTACTTCTCACTAAATGAGCTCCACAAAACCATTATTAGCGAATCCAAATGTCTTTTGAAGCATGAATCCGTGTGACATTTGTCATTAGCAGAGTTCAGCAATTAATTTTTCATCTTTCTCAAGAACAGATCTCTGCCAAATTTATCGTAGTCCGTCTTAATACCTTTTCAAGGGTATTTCCAGGAGCGAGTCATCACTAGCACAACCCAGAATAAATTTCTAATTTTCGTCTTTCTCGTCGGCCGATATCAACCAAACCACAAGCAGTCCATTCCAGAGGCTTCAAAACGAAGACTCCTTGTGAAATTGGTCTTTTAATCAGATCAGGAGTGTCATTTTCAGAATTGTAACAGATCCCTCTCTCCCAAACCATAAGCAGAAAATGCTAATCACTTTTGAAACATAATTCCTTGTGTCACTTGTCATTAGCAGAATTCAGGAATTTATTTTTCATCTTTCTCACGAACAGATCTCTGCCAAATCTTTCGTAGTCCATCCTAATGGCGTTTAACGTGTAAGTCCTAGAGAAATTCACCACTAGCACAACTCAGGAAGCATTTTCGTATGTTTTGTACTTCTCACTAAATGAGCCCTACAAAACCATTAGTAGAGAGTCCTAAACCATTTGGAAGCATGATTCAATGAGAAATGTGTTTCTCATTTTCGTCTTTCTCTTCAGCTAATCTCAACAAAGCCTTCAGCAGTGCATCTTAGTCGCTTTTACACGAAGATACCTTTACAAATATGTCCCTACCTCAACTTAGCAATGTATTTCTCATTTTCAGTATTCTCACAAATCCATCTCTTCCAAAAGACAAGCAGAAACTACTAATGTCTTTTGAAGCGTGATGCCTCGTGAAATAGGTCCCTTTTCAGTTTTCTCACAAACCAATCCCTTCCAAAAGACAAGCAGACAGCACTAATGTCTTCTAAAGGAGGACGCCTTGCTCGCTACACAGATCAGGAATGAATCTCTCATGTTCCTTGTCTCACGAACCAGATGACCAGTAGTGCATCGAAGTGACGTCTAAACTACGATTCCTTGAGAACTGTGTCACTAGCGCAGCTCAGGAAGCATTTTCATATGTTTTGTACTTCTCAGTAAATGAGCTCCACAAAACCATTAGTAGGGAATCCAAATGTCTTTTGAAGCATGAATGCGTGTGACATTTGACGTTAGCAGAGTTCAGAAATTAATTTTTCATCTTTCTCACGAACAGATCTCTGCCAAATCTCTCGTAGTCCATCTTAATACCTTTTCGAGCGTTTTGCCAGGAGAGAGTCATCACTAGCGCAACCCAGACTAAATTTCTTATTTTCGTCTTTCTCGTCGGCCAATCTCAACCAAACCTCCCGCAGTCCATCGCGGAGGCTTCAAAACGAAGAGTCCTTGTGAAATTGGTCTCTTAATCAGATCAGGAATCTCATTTTCAGAATTGTAACAGATCCCTCTCTCCCAAACCATAAGCCGAAATTGCTAATCACTTTTGAAACATGATTCCGTGTGACATTTGACATTGGCAGATTTCAGGAAATTATTTTTCATCTTTCTCACGAACAGATCTCTGCCAAATCTTTCGTAGTCCATCCTAATGGCGTTTAACGTGTAAGTCCGAGAGAAATTCACCACTAGCACAACTCAGGAAGCATTTTCATATATTTTCTACTTCTCACTAAATGAGTTCCACAAAACCATTAGTAGAGAATCCTAAACCATTTGGAAGCATGATTCAATGAGAAATGTGTTTCTCATTTTCGTCTTTCTCTCCAGCTAATCTCAACAAAGCCTTCAGCAGTGCATCTTAGTCGCTTTTACACGAAGATACCTTTACAAATATGTCCCTACCTCAGCTTAGCAATGTATTTCTCATTTTCAGTATTCTCACAAATCCATCTCTTCCAAAAGACAAGCAGACAATACTAATGTCTTTTGAAGCGTGATGCCTCGTGAAATAGGTCCCTTTTCAGTTTTCTCACAAACCAATCCCTTCCAAAAGACAAGCAGACAGCACTAATGTCTTCTAAAGGAGGACGCCTTGCTCGCTACACAGATCAGGAATGAATCTCTCATGTTCCTTGTCTCACGAACCAGATGACCAGTAGTGCATCGAAGTGACGTCTAAACTACGATTCCTTGAGAACTGTGTCACTAGCGCAGCTCAGGAAGCATTTTCGTATGTTTTGTACTTCTCACTAAATGAGCTCCACAAAACCATTATAAGAGAATCCAAATGTCTTTTGAAGCATGATTCCGTGTGACATTTGTCATTAGCAGAGTTCAGAAATTAATTTTTCATCTTTTTCACGAACAGATCTCTGCCAAATCTTTCGTAGTCCATCCTAATGGCGTTTAACGTGTAAGTCCTAGAGAAATTCACCACTAGCACAACTCAGGAAGCATTTTCGTATGTTTTGTACTTCTCACTAAATGAGCCCTACAAAACCATTAGTAGAGAGTCCTAAACCATTTGGAAGCATGATTCAATGAGAAATGTGTTTCTCATTTTCGTCTTTCTCTTCAGCTAATCTCAACAAAGCCTTCAGCAGTGCATCTTAGTCGCTTTTACACGAAGATACCTTTACAAATATGTCCCTACCTCAACTTAGCAATGTATTTCTCATTTTCAGTATTCTCACAAATCCATCTCTTCCAAAAGACAAGCAGAAACTACTAATGTCTTTTGAAGCGTGATGCCTCGTGAAATAGGTCCCTTTTCAGTTTTCTCACAAACCAATCCCTTCCAAAAGACAAGCAGACAGCACTAATGTCTTCTAAAGGAGGACGCCTTGCTCGCTACACAGATCAGGAATGAATCTCTCATGTTCCTTGTCTCACGAACCAGATGACCAGTAGTGCATCGAAGTGACGTCTAAACTACGATTCCTTGAGAACTGTGTCACTAGCGCAGCTCAGGAAGCATTTTCATATGTTTTGTACTTCTCAGTAAATGAGCTCCACAAAACCATTAGTAGGGAATCCAAATGTCTTTTGAAGCATGAATGCGTGTGACATTTGTCGTTAGCAGAGTTCAGAAATTAATTTTTCATCTTTCTCACGAACAGATCTCTGCCAAATCTCTCGTAGTCCATCTTAATACCTTTTCGAGCGTTTTGCCAGGAGAGAGTCATCACTAGCGCAACCCAGACTAAATTTCTTATTTTCGTCTTTCTCGTCGGCCAATCTCAACCAAACCTCCCGCAGTCCATCGCGGAGGCTTCAAAACGAAGAGTCCTTGTGAAATTGGTCTCTTAATCAGATCAGGAATCTCATTTTCAGAATTGTAACAGATCCCTCTCTCCCAAACCATAAGCCGAAATTGCTAATCACTTTTGAAACATGATTCCGTGTGACATTTGACATTGGCAGATTTCAGGAAATTATTTTTCATCTTTCTCACGAACAGATCTCTGCCAAATCTTTCGTAGTCCATCCTAATGGCGTTTAACGTGTAAGTCCGAGAGAAATTCACCACTAGCACAACTCAGGAAGCATTTTCATATATTTTCTACTTCTCACTAAATGAGCTCCACAAAACCATTAGTAGAGAATCCTAAACCATTTGGAAGCATGATTCAATGAGAAATGTGTTTCTCATTTTCGTCTTTCTCTCCAGCTAATCTCAACAAAGCCTTCAGCAGTGCATCTTAGTCGCTTTTACACGAAGATACCTTTACAAATATGTCCCTACCTCAGCTTAGCAATGTATTTCTCATTTTCAGTATTCTCACAAATCCATCTCTTCCAAAAGACAAGCAGACAATACTAATGTCTTTTGAAGCGTGATGCCTCGTGAAATAGGTCCCTTTTCAGTTTTCTCACAAACCAATCCCTTCCAAAAGACAAGCAGACAGCACTAATGTCTTCTAAAGGAGGACGCCTTGCTCGCTACACAGATCAGGAATGAATCTCTCATGTTCCTTGTCTCACGAACCAGATGACCAGTAGTGCATCGAAGTGACGTCTAAACTACGATTCCTTGAGAACTGTGTCACTAGCGCAGCTCAGGAAGCATTTTCGTATGTTTTGTACTTCTCACTAAATGAGCTCCACAAAACCATTATAAGAGAATCCAAATGTCTTTTGAAGCATGATTCCGTGTGACATTTGTCATTAGCAGAGTTCAGAAATTAATTTTTCATCTTTTTCACGAACAGATCTCTGCCAAATCTTTCGTAGTCCATCCTAATGGCGTTTAACGTGTAAGTCCTAGAGAAATTCACCACTAGCACAACTCAGGAAGCATTTTCATATATTTTCTACTTCTCACTAAATGAGCTCCACAAAACCATTAGTAGAGAATCCTAAACCATTTGGAAGCATGATTCAATGAGAAATGTGTTTCTGATTTTCGTCTTTCTCTCCAGCTAATCTCAACAAAGCCTTCAGCAGTGCATCTTAGTCGCTTTTACACGAAGATACCTTTACAAATATGTCCCTACCTCAGCTTAGCAATGTATTTCTCATTTTCAGTATTCTCACAAATCCATCTCTTCCAAAAGACAAGCAGACAATACTAATGTCTTTTGAAGCGTGATGCCTCGTGAAATAGGTCCCTTTTCAGTTTTCTCACAAACCAATCCCTTCCAAAAGACAAGCAGACAGCACTAATGTCTTCTAAAGGAGGACGCCTTGCTCGCTACACAGATCAGGAATGAATCTCTCATGTTCCTTGTCTCACGAACCAGATGACCAGTAGTGCATCGAAGTTACGTCTAAACTACGATTCTTTGAGGACTGTGTCACTAGCACAACTCAGGAAGCATTTTCATATGTTTTGTACTTCTCACTAAATGAGCTCCACAAAACCATTATTAGCGAATCCAAATGTCTTTTGAAGCATGATTCCGTGTGACATTTGTCATTAGCAGAGTTCAGAAATTAATTTTTCATCTTTTTCACGAACAGATCTCTGCCAAATCTTTCGTAGTCCATCCTAATGGCGTTTAACGTGTAAGTCCTAGAGAAATTCACCACTAGCACAACTCAGGAAGCATTTTCATATATTTTCTACTTCTCACTAAATGAGCTCCACAAAACCATTATTAGCGAATCCAAATGTCTTTTGAAGCATGAATCCGTGTGACATTTGTCATTAGCAGAGTTCAGCAATTAATTTTTCATCTTTCTCAAGAACAGATCTCTGCCAAATTTATCGTAGTCCGTCTTAATACCTTTTCAAGGGTATTTCCACGAGCGAGTCATCACTAGCACAACCCAGAATAAATTTCTAATTTTCGTCTTTCTCGTCGGCCGATATCAACCAAACCTCAAGCAGTCCATTCCAGAGGCTTCAAAACGAAGACTCCTTGTGAAATTGGTCTTTTAATCAGATCAGGAGTGTCATTTTCAGAATTGTAACAGATCCCTCTCTCCCAAACCATAAGCAGAAAATGCTAATCACTTTTGAAACATAATTCCTTGTGTCACTTGTCATTAGCAGAATTCAGGAATTTATTTTTCATCTTTCTCACGAACAGATCTCTGCCAAATCTTTCGTAGTCCATCCTAATGGCGTTTAACGTGTAAGTCCTAGAGAAATTCACCACTAGCACAACTCAGGAAGCATTTTCGTATGTTTTGTACTTCTCACTAAATGAGCCCTACAAAACCATTAGTAGAGAGTCCTAAACCATTTGGAAGCATGATTCAATGAGAAATGTGTTTCTCATTTTCGTCTTTCTCTCCAGCTAATCTCAACAAAGCCTTCAGCAGTGCATCTTAGTCGCTTTTACACGAAGATACCTTTACAAATATGTCCCTACCTCAGCTTAGCAATGTATTTCTCATTTTCAGTATTCTCACAAATCCATCTCTTCCAAAAGACAAGCAGACACTACTAATGTCTTTTGAAGCGTGATGCCTCGTGAAATAGGTCCCTTTTCAGTTTTCTCACAAACCAATCCCTTCCAAAAGACAAGCAGACAGCACTAATGTCTTCTAAAGGAGGACGCCTTGCTCGCTACACAGATCAGGAATGAATCTCTCATGTTCCTTGTCTCACGAACCAGATGACCAGTAGTGCATCGAAGTTACGTCTAAACTACGATTCTTTGAGGACTGTGTCACTAGCACAACTCAGGAAGCATTTTCATATGTTTTGTACTTCTCACTAAATGAGCTCCACAAAACCATTATTAGCGAATCCAAATGTCTTTTGAAGCATGAATCCGTGTGACATTTGTCATTAGCAGAGTTCAGCAATTAATTTTTCATCTTTCTCAAGAACAGATGTCTGCCAAATTTATCGTAGTCCGTCTTAATACCTTTTCAAGGGTATTTCCAGGAGCGAGTCATCACTAGCACAACCCAGAATAAATTTCTAATTTTCGTCTTTCTCGTCGGCCGATATCAACCAAACCACAAGCAGTCCATTCCAGAGGCTTCAAAACGAAGACTCCTTGTGAAATTGGTCTTTTAATCAGATCAGGAGTGTCATTTTCAGAATTGTAACAGATCCCTCTCTCCCAAACCATAAGCAGAAAATGCTAATCACTTTTGAAACATAATTCCTTGTGTCACTTGTCATTAGCAGAATTCAGGAATTTATTTTTAATCTTTCTCACGAACAGATCTCTGCCAAATCTTTCGTAGTCCATCCTAATGGCGTTTAACGTGTAAGTCCTAGAGAAATTCACCACTAGCACAACTCAGGAAGCATTTTCGTATGTTTTGTACTTCTCACTAAATGAGCCCTACAAAACCATTAGTAGAGAGTCCTAAACCATTTGGAAGCATGATTCAATGAGAAATGTGTTTCTCATTTTCGTCTTTCTCTTCAGCTAATCTCAACAAAGCCTTCAGCAGTGCATCTTAGTCGCTTTTACACGAAGATACCTTTACAAATATGTCCCTACCTCAACTTAGCAATGTATTTCTCATTTTCAGTATTCTCACAAATCCATCTCTTCCAAAAGACAAGCAGACACTACTAATGTCTTTTGAAGCGTGATGCCTCGTGAAATAGGTCCCTTTTCAGTTTTCTCACAAACCAATCCCTTCCAAAAGACAAGCAGACAGCACTAATGTCTTCTAAAGGAGGACGCCTTGCTCGCTACACAGATCAGGAATGAATCTCTCATGTTCCTTGTCTCACGAACCAGATGACCAGTAGTGCATCGAAGTGACGTCTAAACTACGATTCCTTGAGAACTGTGTCACTAGCGCAGCTCAGGAAGCATTTTCATATGTTTTGTACTTCTCAGTAAATGAGCTCCACAAAACCATTAGTAGGGAATCCAAATGTCTTTTGAAGCATGAATCCGTGTGACATTTGTCGTTAGCAGAGTTCAGAAATTAATTTTTCATCTTTCTCACGAACAGATCTCTGCCAAATCTCTCGTAGTCCATCTTAATACCTTTTCGAGCGTTTTGCCAGGAGAGAGTCATCACTAGCGCAACCCAGACTAAATTTCTTATTTTCGTCTTTCTCGTCGGCCAATCTCAACCAAACCTCCCGCAGTCCATCGCGGAGGCTTCAAAACGAAGAGTCCTTGTGAAATTGGTCTCTTAATCAGATCAGGAATCTCATTTTCAGAATTGTAACAGATCCCTCTCTCCCAAACCATAAGCCGAAATTGCTAATCACTTTTGAAACATGATTCCGTGTGACATTTGTCATTGGCAGATTTCAGGAAATTATTTTTCATCTTTCTCACGAACAGATCTCTGCCAAATCTTTCGTAGTCCATCCTAATGGCGTTTAACGTGTAAGTCCGAGAGAAATTCACCACTAGCACAACTCAGGAAGCATTTTCATATATTTTCTACTTCTCACTAAATGAGCTCCACAAAACCATTAGTAGAGAATCCTAAACCATTTGGAAGCATGATTCAATGAGAAATGTGTTTCTCATTTTCGTCTTTCTCTCCAGCTAATCTCAACAAAGCCTTCAGCAGTGCATCTTAGTCGCTTTTACACGAAGATACCTTTACAAATATGTCCCTACCTCAGCTTAGCAATGTATTTCTCATTTTCAGTATTCTCACAAATCCATCTCTTCCAAAAGACAAGCAGACAATACTAATGTCTTTTGAAGCGTGATGCCTCGTGAAATAGGTCCCTTTTCAGTTTTCTCACAAACCAATCCCTTCCAAAAGACAAGCAGACAGCACTAATGTCTTCTAAAGGAGGACGCCTTGCTCGCTACACAGATCAGGAATGAATCTCTCATGTTCCTTGTCTCACGAACCAGATGACCAGTAGTGCATCGAAGTGACGTCTAAACTACGATTCCTTGAGAACTGTGTCACTAGCGCAGCTCAGGAAGCATTTTCGTATGTTTTGTACTTCTCACTAAATGAGCTCCACAAAACCATTATAAGAGAATCCAAATGTCTTTTGAAGCATGATTCCGTGTGACATTTGTCATTAGCAGAGTTCAGAAATTAATTTTTCATCTTTTTCACGAACAGATCTCTGCCAAATCTTTCGTAGTCCATCCTAATGGCGTTTAACGTGTAAGTCCTAGAGAAATTCACCACTAGCACAACTCAGGAAGCATTTTCATATATTTTCTACTTCTCACTAAATGAGCTCCACAAAACCATTAGTAGAGAATCCTAAACCATTTGGAAGCATGATTCAATGAGAAATGTGTTTCTGATTTTCGTCTTTCTCTCCAGCTAATCTCAACAAAGCCTTCAGCAGTGCATCTTAGTCGCTTTTACACGAAGATACCTTTACAAATATGTCCCTACCTCAGCTTAGCAATGTATTTCTCATTTTCAGTATTCTCACAAATCCATCTCTTCCAAAAGACAAGCAGACACTACTAATGTCTTTTGAAGCGTGATGCCTCGTGAAATAGGTCCCTTTTCAGTTTTCTCACAAACCAATCCCTTCCAAAAGACAAGCAGACAGCACTAATGTCTTCTAAAGGAGGACGCCTTGCTCGCTACACAGATCAGGAATGAATCTCTCATGTTCCTTGTCTCACGAACCAGATGACCAGTAGTGCATCGAAGTTACGTCTAAACTACGATTCTTTGAGGACTGTGTCACTAGCAAAACTCAGGAAG
>NW_027053092.1:0-61000 GCF_011386835.1 Chrysemys picta bellii | reverse complement strand
ATTACTCAGCGCCCCCCTTTTCAGAAAAAAATTACTCAGCGCCCCCCTAGAAATCTACCTTCCTTAAGTGAACAAACAGAAAGAGGCAGTGACAAATTTGCGTTCTTTTATGTATCTATATTTCTACCTACGTCTTACAATACAGTAAAGAAAGATGTGTTGTTAGAATATCGCCCACGACATCAGGTATACAGTGGTTTTTGCGTAAGACGGCAAAAGACAACCAAACTAAAATACTAATGAAACTAATAAACTGGGTTTTGTTCTTTGCTCAGCATTAGATATATGTATTTGATATTAAATTGTCAAATATCAAACTAAATTTATCAAGAAATAATTAATTTAAAAAATAATCAATATGCAATTAAAAATCAGTTATAGTTTTAATTTAGTTTGCCCTTATTTAAATAATTGTTCCTTATTAACACACGCCTTATTTACCAATTAACACAGATGATTCGATAGATATAAATAAATGTTAATAGTTAACAGTTTTTTTCGATTTCATTCCCCTGTTTTCGTTAATATTGTAATAAAAAATATGACAAATATATTGACTGTACACTTCAAATAGTACTGTACCGACACAAGCCTGCTATGATTTTATTATTAGTAAGCACTAGAGACACAGAAACGTATGGTAGATATGTAAGAAAATGTATAAAAATACTCACATGTAAATTGCTGTTTTATTGAAACAACAATAATACAATTTGCTTTGTATGTGATCCATAATCCGTAAAGATCGAAGGTATCGAATGTGAATAAAATTTTTTAAATACTTATTGCACTATTGTTAACTGCTTTTTACACAATTCAGAAACAATCTAAATTAGATTTCATACGTCGCCTATTTATAGTATCGTATTGTAAACAAGTCATTACACGTACATATTCCTGCCGATGCATGCTGGACTTCCCAACAATGCGCGACATGCTCGCCTGCCAACACTTGCTTGTTAAGAGCTGTTGGCGGACTTGACACCTGATCGGTTATAATTTGTGAATTTATTTGGAAAATAAAGTAATCACTACAACTTTAACTCTATGTTACACAACAGATGAAACATGCACGAACGGTTTTTCAAAATTTTCTTATATTCTCTTCTTTCTTTATGTTTCCACCGCCCCCTTATTTTTATTCAATGCCCCCCAATTGCACCTGAGGCTACTACTGCCCCCCTGGATCGTTCCAGCGCCCCCCAGGGGGCAGTATCGCCCACTTTGGGAACCTCTGGTCTAACCTGATCTTAAAAATCTCTAATGATGGAGAGTCCACAACCTCCCTAGGCAATTTATTCCAGTGCTTAACCACTCTGACAGTTAGGATGTTTTTCCTAATGTCCAACCTAAACCTCCTTTGCTGCAATTTAAGCCCATTGCTTCTTGTCCTATCCTCAGAGGTTAGGAAAAACATTTTTTTTCTTTCTCCTCCTTGTAAAATATACTTGAAAACTGTTATCATGTCCCCTCTCAGTCTTCTCCTTTTCCAGACTAAACACACCCATTTTTTTCAATCTTCCCTCATAGATCATGTTTTCTAGACCTTTACTCATTTTTGTCGCTCTTCTCTTCTTCTAATCCAGCAATAGCCCTGGCTGGGAGGATGCATGAGCCGCACAAACCCAACAGGGGGCCTCTGCATGCCCACGTGCTCCACAGGGGTCTACATGCCAGGTCTATGTGGCTCAGTGTAGGGTGAGCCCTTGGGGACTGGCCCTTGCCAAGCCTCACGTATGCACCTCCAATGGCCCAGAATCCTCACATAGGGGATTGGGGTGGGACAGTGCTCGCTGCTCCAGTCCACGGGCTGGAATCAAGGCTGCTGATGCCTGTGGGTTGGAAAGTTGAATTCCATCCTCCAGCTAACCAATGAGTTGCCCTCTCAAAGTCGATTACTTTGGGGGGCAAAGGCAAATTCCACCCCAGAAGAGCAGGCCTGCACAATCCTACCTCTTTGCTTGCCAGTTCCGGCAAGCATGCCCTTATGGATCTTTTGTTTTAAGCTCCTCCTGGGGCAGAGCCACACATGTATATGCAGCAAATCTGAAGCACTGGGCTCTGGCTCTTTGGGCTGCACAGCCAGTGATCCTCAGAAGAGCAGAAGGACAAAGAAGCAAAATAAAAGAGCAGGGACTTTCTAGGTGGGCATCCTTCCTTCCTAGATTCGTGTGCCTGGCTGGTGCCATAGTGGGGGCAATGTATTTTGCCAGACATATGGGAATGCTGCTTCGTTTCCAGCCTGGCATGTCAATGGAGCCCCTGATTTTCAAAGAACGAAACGATGCAGTAAATGCGTGTGGTCAAATTTTCCCTTCTTTATCTGGACACTAATAATAATAATAAGTATTTTGCATTTATATAGCCTGACCATCTCAAAGTGCTTCCCAAACATTAAATAAGCAAGTCTCCAACTCCCTCTGTGAGAGACGCAAGTATTAATAATAGTGCCATTCTATTGATGAGGAAACTGAGGCACAAAGAAACAAAGTGACTTGCCCGAGGTCGCGCATGAATCAGTGGCAGAGCCAGTGATGGCCCTCATGAGTTTTGCCTCATGCTCCAATCACTCAATAATTCAGTGAAAAGCCAACGAAAAAAAAAAAAGAAAGGGCCCAGATCTGCACCATGGTTGCAGCTGTGGAGGGATTATGCCTGTCGTAGCAGTACAGTGGGCTAATGAATTAAACCAGTTAAAGTTGCTGCACCAGCTAGTTCTTGCTTTCCATTCTGCTAATATTTGCTCCTGGGACAAAGAGAAAAAACAGTCCATGATGTTCCAGTTGGTCTGAAAGCTCAAACAGCTGCTAAAATAAGTGCCTGGGCTGAATTTTGCAGGTCAGGAGATTGCAATCCACCAGCAGTTGTTAAGACCACAGAGGAAATTTATTTGACTGGGGTTCAGGGACATAGGGATAACATTCAGCTGCAGGCAATGGTGAGTAAACCTAAGAAACACAAGATAAACTAAACAAATAATCTAAAAATACAGTACCAAATTTCCCGTTTGGTTTTAAAGCATCTAATAGGGAAGTTTCACTGATTTAAACTCCAGTTTGGCTGGTAACTGAAATGTATTTACATTCTTGAGGGAGCCAGTGAATCCTCTGAGCCTGCTGGGTCAAGCTGTCAAAAGTGGGGTCGTTGCACTTCTCCTCAGCATGTGCAAATCAGTTTAAAAAAAAAAAAGAAGAGAGAGAAACCACTTTGGGAAGCAGGGCCTCTTCCTAGGCCTTGTCTGCATTGGGACTATAGCCAGCGGGGTTGCTGCATTGGTGCAAACCCCTGATGTAGACATCATGGTTCACACGAGTGGTTAAATCCCAACGTAGATAAGTTTCCTGCCTTCGTGTCCATCAAGCCAGGCTCTGGAAAGCCAGGTCCCCAGCCCGCCAGGTAAGGCCCTTTCAGCATGTGCTTTTCCTTGGCAGCTGTGGTCACAGGTAGATTTAAAGAGGAGTCCGCACAGTGAATGTACTAATTAAAGCATAGGAAAAATACATATAATGAAAATTGGCTTTCTCCTGTTCCTCAGAAACATTTGCTCTGATGTGTACGCAGCTGACCATCTGAAGACATGGATAGTAGGAAGGTCAACTAAATAAGGTAAGATTTTTACATTCTAATTGGTTATCTGGAAAGGCAGCTGGTGGGACTTGATTTTTCATTCACAGGGTGACTTAAAAATCACACAAACTGGAAGGATTCCCCCCCCCCCCTCCATTTTGTAAAAAGACACTTGACTGCTTGCTACGTTGAGAATAACTGCTAGAAAGTTGTTGAATGAGAGCTAAAAAGAAGCTTTAGGAAACACCCATACATCCTACTGACTGGAATGTGTTGGCATCTAATTTAGGTCTCTTCTAATTTCTATAAAGGGTTAATTAGATAGTGAGACCCAAGCAATGGGTTGAAGGTACAGTAGTCTGGGAAGCTGACCTGGAAAAGGAGATAACATAAGCCTCGGGAACTCATTCTGAATAATATGCACAAACCTTTGTGGAGTGGCATAGCTGGGCCATGCAATTAAGGGAAACTGTTGCAAACTCCCCATTTATTTGTATGTGATCCCAGTGTCTGTACACAAACCCCAACTCATGTGTTGTTAGTAAGGGTTTTGCCCCTGAAAGTCTGAACCTTAAAGTTTGCATGATCCCTCCTAGACATTGCTGGATGTGCAGAGATTGCACCTCTACGGTTAACATCTACTGTACTGCTGTACATGACTTCCCTACAGTATTTCCGAGTAACAAAGGTTGTCGGTGTTTTGTGAGTCAGAATAGACTCCAGCTCCCCCTACCATAGCTGGGTTTCAATCCCTCTAGTCAGCAGCTCTGACTCTGGATACTCAGAGGGAGCAGTTTAGTGGAGTAAGAAGGAGTCACATTACCTGTATTGCCACCCCCAAACATTCAAACTAATGATCCAGGCCCCCAAGACTCAAGAGATGTTTATAAATAAATACATCTGGAGTTATTTTCTTTCCCTTCTGGTTTCTCAGCCTTTAGAGGGCACTTGAGTCAGGTTTTCAGACTTTTCCCTGCTCTCATAGGGGCAATGAAAGCTGCGATTCTCATGTAACCCCTGACCCTAGAACTGGGGCTGTAAGAAAAACACCCACTATTGCAAGAAGTGTCCCAGGTCACACTGGGGAGCAGAAGCACACTGTCTGGCTTAAAGCTAGCTCATGTATGTCTACACATGTTACAATCACACCTCCCACTGTCTCATTGCCAAGTCTCCCTTCACAGCTGTGTGATGCTGGTTTGTGCCCCTAGAGGCTGCAGACAAGGGAGAACTGTAAGTAACTTACGCTAGCCCCTTTTCACACTTGATTACTCAGACATGCTTTTTACTGCATGCTACTATCTCTTGCCATTACATGGGATTAGATGTAGCCTTTTATCACCACCATAAACTGACACGCTGGTGCTGCCAGTAACAGGTGGCACAGGATCAGAGCTGCTACTGGGGCTGAGAGGTTAAAGCTGGCTAATGCAAATGCTATTAAGGCTGTTGCCACTGACAAAAGCAGAACAATACACTCCTGAAAGCCCTGCCACAATTACCTCTTTCATGGGCACTGAGGCGGCACAGCCACAAAAGCAGTTGTTCTATTCAACTGTCCGGGGCCTTGTTTGTTATTTTACCATCTTGCCTGAATAAGTTATGTCTGTTGGGATCTGTGCCGGTGCAATACCAGAGGAACGTACACTGTGTTGAGTAGCTGGAGGGGCAGGAGATGCGGTGGCTCAGGAATGAGGTCTGTTGACAGCCTGGGGGACTGGACAATTGAAGGTGCTGCAGGCCAGAACTGAGATGCACTGACAGAGTTTCTGAGGAGCACAGAGCTAGAGCAGAAGGGGATGCTGCAGGCTAGGATTGAGATGCATTGGGAAAGTTGTATGGTGCCCCAGAACTGGGATAATGGGAGATGCAACCGCTCAAGTCAGGATTGAAATACATGGGCAGAGCTATGTAGGAGGAACCCACGAGTGGAGCAGCGAGGGATACTACAAGGTCAGTGCTGAGGTGCACTGGCAAAGCTATGGGGGGTCCTCAGAACTGGAGCAGCAGGGCATGCACAAGAGCAGCAGGTGGGCCAAGGTGCATTGGCAGAGCAGTGTGTGGGCCCAAGCTTGAAATAGCAGGGAATGCAAGAGAACAGGTGAGGACTGAGATGTTTTGATGCTATGCAGGGGAAGGTCACCGGGCCCCTATGCACAGTGGGGCTAGCTCAGGCCACTTCAGATAGTTCTTTAATTCCATGAGCATGAAATGCATTTATATTTTAAAACAAATAAAATGTAAAAGCATTAATCTGTTGATGAGCACAGAGGGTTAGACCCTTAGATCCCCTTCATATGTTACTCTTTTATGCCCTGTCTTTTTGGCAAATCTGAAAGAACCCTTAAATCCCTCCTCCTCTTGCAATAACCTGGAAGCTGAAGAAGATGGCTGTGTTTAACTTGGTGCGGCTGAGTTTACTGAACTTAGCGTGAGAGCCAGAGGGTGCAGTGTTATTTACAGTGACTTCCTTCCCAAACCAGCAGTGAGCTTTATATAACACAGTCCAGCCTGACATCTCATTTGTCTGGGCTCTGCTGGGAGATCCTGGAAAAGCTAGTGGAGGGTCCCGGCCAGTCTTTTCCATTAGGTTCTAGTTAATAGGAGTTACATGCATGGACGGATCCAAGACTAGAGACCTTCTCTCTGATTGCTTCTTTCCTTTGCCAGCCAAGGAACATGGAGCCTTTAAGATGCTGTGCTCCCTGCCTCCCACAACATTAAGTGGTAATAAGAGCTGGGAACACTCAGCACTTTGCAGGAGCCAAGCATGCCAGCAAAGCCCATTAAGACGGTGAGCTCTTTGGGGCAGGGACTGTCTTTGCTCTGTGTTTGTCCAGTGCCTAGTGCCATGGAGTGCCATGACTGGGGCTCCTACATGCTACTGCAATACAAATAATAAGCAATAAGAATGACAAGTTTGAGAGAGTTATATTCGGGGTGGGGAGGCATTTTCTTGCCCCAACCTTGTTTTCAGGGGGCTTAAACCACACTCAAAACCCCCTCGCTCTTTGGGATGAAATTTCTTACACTCGTTCACAGGCACAATGTCATTCGAACGGTTGCTAAGATTCCAGCTGCCTGTTGCCAGAGTCCTGGTGAAAACCCCTTGACCCTTCGTGCTAGTTCTGCCTTGTTCCCCCTCTGGCTGAGGCTGTGCCGCGGGAGTTTTCCCTGCAGACCTGAAGGAAGTACAGAAATCCTGTCGCTCCCTTTTCTGTGCTCTAGCAGGCCCCCTCAGAAGGAAACCACCTCACTCTATGAATATTTTAAGAGCTCAGCGGGGCTGGTACGTGTGCTTTGCAGTTGTTATGGATCTTGTCCCAATAGGGGAGTTCTAATAATAGATCCTGAACTGTGGAATGAGAGGGCAAGGGGCTGATTCTTAGAAGAAAGCTCTTTGTCTATACAAGAGATTGTACAAATTCACTCATGTCCCCGTAGGGTATTAAAGGGGAAATGAAGCGGGATGTAATGCCTGTTGAGAGCAGCTGATCACAGGCCCCTTTTCCCCTACAAATCCACAATGCTATGCTTTTAAGAAAGATGCACCTTTTATTCAGACAGATCGGCATCACCGGTTCCTTCGGATTCAAAACTTCAAGACTTCGTAGAATTTCAGGCCAGAGGGGACCATTCGATCATCTTATCTCCCATGTAGCACAGGTCATAGACTCTCAACCAATTACTGAGCCCAATAATGTGGATGCACCTGTCCCTTGTGCCTTGCTGTCCATGCGTCGTTCGTACTGATCACACTTGGCTCTGATGAAAAGTTGGCCCAGACGCAGCCTTCGGGGTCGCATTTTCCTATCTGCGCAGCCTGGAAACCCCATGTTTCCTCAGGGAGCTCTGACTTCTTCTCTCCTCCTTTCTGACAGAAAAAGGAGTAGGCAGCCATCACGATCAACATCCCATCCCCGCTGCAAAAAAGAACCATGTTGTAACTGGGGCTGGGGACAACTCTGGTGGAACTCGTCCCCACCCCCATCCCCCAAGACAGCTAAAGTTGTAGTGCAGATGGACTCTTCATTAACTGGATTGTGGAGCAATGCTCTGGGCTCCCTGGGTGAAAGGTGCTAGAGAGGCACAACGTAGGGTTGTTACCCGAGTGATGCGTGGCTGCTTGAGGAGGTGGAGGAGGAGAAGCTTTGGCAGGGGACAAAGCACTATTAACCCTGGTGGGCTGGAAGTTCAGCTGCAGTGATGTTGGGGCCTCGTGTCTGCAGGTGCAGACTAAGACCTGGATTCAACAAAGCCCTTTTGCACATGTGTAAGTGCTTTGCTGAATCAGGGCCTAAACAGCGCAAAAATCAGCCATGGTGACAGTACAAATCAAAGGCTCCCAGCCAGTCGACGCACCATCAGTCACTGGGTACTGTGCTCCTACGCGCAAGGAAGGCAGCCAAGCGTCAAAGTGGGGGACCAAGGAGGCGCTGCCACAAGGCACTGAGCTTCCAACTCCCAAGCCACATGATGATCCCCTTTTAAAACCCCTCTGCAACACATACAGCGTATCGCCACCCCAGAGCTTGCTGGCTCTTTCCCCAGAGTGCCTAGCAATCACTGCCCCAGGCAACAGCAGCATGCATGGGGATTGAGAATGGCCTTTCATCTTGGCTTTTCTAGCTGTCCCAAGGACACTGAACTCAGACCACTGACACCGGGAGAAGCATGTAAGGGGAGGGGACAGGATTTTCCCTTCTCACAAGAAGTCAGACAACTCATATCCAGCATGGTCTCCATTGGCCAGTGCAACTGGTTGGGCTGTACCAACCGCCCCAGCAGGCAGGCAAGAGTTCCAGTGAGAACTTTCAGAGCCAGCAGCAGTTCAAAGTTGGGCCAGGCCCGCTTGGGGAGTTAACTCCCAACTGCCAGGTATTTTAAGGTAGGGGGGGTAGCTGTAGCTCCCCATAATGTTTCCCCAGGTGAAATGAGATGGCTGTGTTTGCTTCAGCTCCCATTCCCGACCTAGCCCCTGTACTCCATTGTAGTGCCAAAGGGCCCAATTCTCAGTGGCACACAACTCTGACAGTGGAGATGAGCCTAAATATAGGTGGGAAGGCCCCCTTCCTCCCTCAGGAACACTTGCTATGCAGAGGGTCTCCCTGACTGCTGCAGAGCTGACATAAGCCTTGCTTTCAGCCTCTTGCATACCGAGTGTGTGCATCAAGGGTGTGCACTGCCCTATGGCTATTCTCTGGTTCCTAGGGCCCAGGGGAAGCAAAGTAGAAACTATAGCAGCCCGGAGGTTGCTCTAATTTACACCCGGGGCCAGGCAGCCTCCTACATAGCCCCAGAATACAGGAGACACAAAGGTGGTTTAAAGCCACCTTCCCCCCTCATCCACCCTCCCTCCCTGCCCCAAGCACAAGAACAGAGCAGCCAGGTTCAAAGTATCTCCCTTTGTAAAGGAAGGTGGGTTTTTTGTGCCTACCTCTGTGGAGAAATCTAGCATTGCGTTTAACTTTTGAACTTCCCTCCTTCCAGTCAGCTGAGGAGAAGCTGCTTGATCAGGGTGGAATGTCTAAGCCTGAGGAGAGAAAAGGGAACCCTCTCAAAAAATGCCTGAAGTGCCAGGTAGAGTTGGACAGAGCCTCTTTCAGTATGCAAGGCCTGTGTCCTTGCTGCAATACCAAGGCAGGAGAGGACCAAAAGAATCAGAAAGGCAAGAGGTAAGGAAGCAAGCTTAACAAGGGGAAGCAACACTTGAGTGCAGTGTAGCTATTTTATCCACTGCCATCTGGCAGCAGCACCTAGGGCTGTGCTTGTATCAGTAACGTTGATGTAGCCTAGACGTGGACGTGGCTGTTCCCTGCCCCAAAGAGCTTCCGGTGGAACTTCCGCAAAAACAATATCCCCGGCCATAGGCCAGGGACAGAGGCAATGGCCACAAGGTTTGGAACAGTGGCTTTGTGAAAGCAGGGAGATTTGAAGAGGGAGGTGAAGGCTGGCTCATGGAAATGGAAGTGTGTTTAGCTACCCAGGGCAGCCTGGAGGCAGGGGCAAAGCAGAGAGAGGGATTTGGCAAAGGGAGCAGCTGGCTGAGAGAACTGGGAGGAGCGCAGAGGTGCGAGACAGGGTGAAGGGTGAAATAATAATAATGTAGATTGTCACAGTATGGGATCAATATGAACTAATTTATCCTCTCACGCCCCTGCTACGCAAAGAGGGGGAAGCTCAGGCACAAGGGAAGTGACTTGCCTGAGGTCACACAGCAAGCCACAGCCACACCCACACTGGGAGCTCCTAGGCCTGTGCTTAATCCACTGGATGTGACGAACTGGGACTGTTCTTGCTGGGGTGTGGGAATGCTGACAGGGGAGTGTGACTAGGATGGTCTGCATCGGGGGATGGGAGCCGGCCCAAGGGAACATACCTGAGCTTGTAACATGAGAACCCAGGAGGGGGTTGGAGGTCAGATGACTCCGGGGCCCGGAAACTGAACAAAGGCTGTGGGAGGGGTCGCTGAGGGCAGAGTGCTGGAAGCAGGCTGGAAGGAGGCTGGAGAGATGGCTGGGAGGCAGAGATGGCTCTGACCCCCCAAGGGGGGTGGGCCGGCATGCCCTGGGACCCCAAGCTGGACCTAACGGAGGGGGGCCCTGTTGTCTGTGCCTGCAAGACCTGTCTTGGACTGTATTCCTGTCATCCAAATAAACCTTCTGCTTTACTGGCTGGCTGAGAGTCATGGTGAATCGCAGGAAGCCGGGGGTGCAGGGCCCTAACTCCCCCACAATCCGCAACAACTGGTGGCAGCGGTGGGATCTACTGCACCCCGTGGACGGCGCTTCCTGCAGTAAGTGACTGGGGAGCAGTAAAACGAAGGGGGATTGACGGGGACCAGGCACGCTGAAGAGTGGGAGAGAGACGGTTATTACCCCTGGGAGTGTGTGACCAGCGAGAAGGACTTTTGCAGTAACAGGGTCCCCCGGGGGGATCGCAGCGAGTGGTCCCAGGGGCGGAGGAGTCTGCAGCTCGACCCTGGCAGAGAGGTGGTGACCTCGAGAAGGGCTGGCACACTAGGGGTCCCCCTGGGAACTGTGGGGAGCTGTGAGCACACAGGCCGGGGAGTGGCCAGCAGGAAGATGTATGCCAAGCGGCTTAAGAGCGACCTGGTGGAGCTGTGCAAGCAGAGGCAGCTGCGCATTGGGAGGCTCACCAAAGAACAGCTCATTGCCCAGCTGGAGGCGGAAGATCGTGCGAATGAACTGATCCCTGTGTCTCAGGGAAGCAGCCTGGCAAATGCAGCGCAGGCACCAGTGTCTGTCCCAGCTGGGAGTGGTCAGCCGGCTGCTGAGGGCTTCCCGAGACCCCTCCTTCCTATGCCTAGGGGAAGGGTGGGGAGGAGCCCAGCAAATACCGAAGGCGCCGTGACCCCCCCGGCCAGCAGGGGGTCCCCCCGGCGAAGCTCGCCGGCCAGCAGAGGATCCTCCCGGCGACGTTCGGCATCCGGGGAGCGGAATTGGCTGGAATGGGAGAAAGAGCTAAAACTGAGAGAGCTGGAGGATCGTGAACGACAGAGACAGCATGAACGGGAGGAGAAAGAGAGACAGCATCAGCGTGAAGAGAGACAGAGACAGCATGAACGGGAGGAGAATGAGAGACAGAGACAGCATGAAGAGCGACAGCGTCAGCATGACCTGGAACTGGCGAGATTGAAGGGCAGCGAACCCCCGGCTGCGGTGAGTGAGGGGGGACCCAGGACTGCACGGAGCTTTGATAAGTGCATCATGGCCCCATACAAGGAGGGGGAGGACATGGATGACTTCCTGGAGGCCTTTGAGACGGCCTGCGAGCTGCACCGGGTGGATCCCGCGGACAGACTCCGGGTCCTTACCCCCTTACTGGACCCCAAATCCGTGGCATTGTACCGCCAACTGGGAGAGGCAGAGAAAGGGGACTACGAACTATTCAAAAGGGCCCTGCTACGAGAGTTTGGGCTGACTCCTGAGATGTACCGGGAAAGGTTCCGGGGTCAAGATAAAACCCCTGAGATCTCATATTTGCAACTAGCCGTCCGCATGGAAAGATACGCCAGCAAGTGGGCTGGTGGGGCCCAGACGAAGGAGGACCTGATTAAACTGCTGGTACTGGAGCAACTGTATGAGCGGTGCCCATCCGACCTGAGGCTGTGGTTGGTGGACAGAAAGCCAGAGAACCCGCGACACGCCGGGCAGCTGGCTGATGAGTTTGTAAAGAGCCGGTCAGGGGGTGGCAGGGAGGAGCCCCAAAGGAACAGGCCCGCCGCGATGCAGAGAGAGAGTCACCCTGGGACCTCCCAAAGAGGGAATATGGGGAATCCCCTCCCACGGGGAATGCCCAGCGTCAGGGACAACCGACCGGCTCGAGGGGACCCACAGGACATGAGCTGCTATTACTGCGGCCGAAGAGGCCACGTTCGGGCCCAGTGCCCCAAGCTCAAGGACAGACTGAGCAGACCGAACCCGCATAGGGTTAACTTGGTAGAGGCCCAGACGGACGAGGGGCAGGCTTCTCACGCAAGAGGGGCTGGCAGCTTATCAACTGCTCAAGAGAGAGAAGGGCCCCAGGCCAGCTCCTCTAGGGGGCTGGATGCCCCAGACTCAGGGTTTTTGGTTTATACGGTGGGCGCGGGGCTGTCCCTCCGGAGAGAGTACCTTGTTCCCCTGGAGGTGGATGGGAGGAAGGTCAATGGATACTGGGATACGGGCGCAGAGGTGACGCTGGCCCGGCCCGAGGTGGTGGCCCCAGATCAGGTGGTGCCCAACTCCTACCTGACCCTGACGGGGGTGGGCGGAACACCAGTCAAAGTGCCCGTGGCAAGGGTACACCTGAAGTGGGGGGCCAAGGAGGGCCCCAAGGATGTGGGGGTACACCCGTATTTGCCCACTGAGGTATTGATGGGGGGGGACCTGGAGAACTGGCCAGGCAACCCCCAAAAGGCACTGGTTGTGACCCGCAGTCAGAGCCGGCGAGGGGCCCTGCGCCCTGGCCTTGGGGGGGGTGCCTTGCCTGAGGCGCAGGACCCTAACCTGGTGGGGAGGGAACGCCCAGGGACGCGGCTCAGGGAGGCTGCAGCTTCGGACCCAGCGGGCGAGAAAGAGCAGGTGGCCATCCCTGTCCCAGCTGCTGAGTTCCAGGCCGAGCTACAGAGAGACCCCTCCTTGCGGAAAATAAGGGACCTGGCCGACCTCAATGCGGTACAGACCATGGAACGAGGTGGCCGGAAAAGGTTCCTGTGGGAGAAGGGGTTCCTGTACCGAGAATGGGCTCCCCCAGGGAAAATGGAGTCAGGGGGGATCAGGAGGCAGCTGGTGGTACCCCAGAAGTATCGCCGCCAGCTGCTGTGCCGGGCCCATGACATTCCCCTCTCAGGGCACCAGGGAACCTGGCGTACCCAGCAGAGGCTGCTACGGAGCTTTTACTGGCCTGGGGTCTTTGTTACTGTCCGACAGTACTGCGGATCCTGTGACCCCTGTCAGAGGGGGAGGAAGGCCTGGGACAAGGGGAAAACAGCTTTAGGACCCTTGCCCAGCATAGAGGAGCCTTTCCGGAGGGTGGCCAAGGTTAAAAGGGCGGCTCTAAACCAAGAGAGCCCAAAGCACAGACCTCCAGACTGGAGCGCTGGGAGAAGACCACAGCCCAGTTGGAACCCCAGAGGTATGGGGGTGGGAAAAGGGCACAGGCCGCATAAACCTTCCCACATGCGAACTGCGAGTGCCATCAAGCACCCCCGACCTAAGGGGGGGCGTGGAACGGAAGGGGCCTGGTGTAACTCCCACCAAGGAACTGGAGGGATGCGGGGGCATCCATGGGAACGGGGGTAGGTTCGAACTTCCCCGGGTCACTGGCTAAAGTGACCCTGCTCAGTTCGGTCTCGAAGGGGGGAGAGATGTGACGAACTGGGACTGTTCTTGCTGGGGTGTGGGAATGCTGACAGGGGAGTGTGACTAGGATGGTCTGCATCGGGGGATGGGAGCCGGCCCAAGGGAACATACCTGAGCTTGTAACATGAGAACCCAGGAGGGGGTTGGAGGTCAGATGACTCCGGGGCCCGGAAACTGAACAAAGGCTGTGGGAGGGGTCGCTGAGGGCAGAGTGCTGGAAGCAGGCTGGAAGGAGGCTGGAGAGATGGCTGGGAGGCAGAGATGGCTCTGACCCCCCAAGGGGGGTGGGCCGGCATGCCCTGGGACCCCAAGCTGGACCTAACGGAGGGGGGCCCTGTTGTCTGTGCCTGCAAGACCTGTCTTGGACTGTATTCCTGTCATCCAAATAAACCTTCTGCTTTACTGGCTGGCTGAGAGTCATGGTGAATCGCAGGAAGCCGGGGGTGCAGGGCCCTAACTCCCCCACAATCCGCAACACTGGACCACACTGCTTCTGCAAACGAAAGCAGGGAGGCAGTCAGGGCTAGAGTTGTGAAGAGCCTTGAGGGGGATGCGTGTCCAAATCCAAAGGTGGAATCTTGCTTCTCACATGACTGAAGGAGATGAAACGCAGTGTACGTGGGTGGGGGAAAGGCTTGCTGAGAGTGGACACCTCTGTTTTACTTTATAGGTGTATATTGGTACAAACCAGATTTTGCTGGGGGAATCTGTACATTAGTGTGTGCAGTCATCTCTTTTGGCCTGACCGGTTAGACAGCATTCAGGGTCTTGCAGGTTGTCGCCTTTAGGAGAAGAAATCAGAGACAGTCAGGTATTTCTTTATGTACACTCTTTGTAAATAAACAGGATTAAATTGCAGCAAGGGAGGTTTAGGTTGGACATTAGGAAAAACTTCCTAACTGTCAGGGTGGTTAAGCACTGGAATAAATTGCCTACGGAGGTTGTGGAATCTCCATCATTGGAGATTTTTATGAGCAGGTTAGACAAACACCTGTCAGGGATGGTATAGATAATACTTAGTCCTGCCATGAGTGCAAGGGATTGGACTAGATGACCTCTCATGGTCCCTTCCAGTCCTATGATTGCCTCGAAGTCCTATTTCCCTAAACACAGCAGGGATCAAAAAGGAGGTTCACAGTTTTAAGTCTCTTTCCAGCCAGCACTCTACCCAAAAAGCTCTCCCTCTTGGCTTTTTCTCAGGGCCATAATCTTTTCCTGTCTGCTTGACTTTCCTGCTGCCTTCTCTGCCTGCTTCTGCTCAGAGACACATCTACCTCCATCAGATAATACACTCTGCACACACAGCTCCGTTTCTGCCTAGCTTTGCATATGTTGGCGACCCCTACGGTTTCAGTTGTCTTACTTGAAAAAGGAGCTTAGCTGCTTCTTACTTTTATCCTGATTGAAGGGCAGCCATTACATCCACCAGCTTCAGTGAGGTTTCACCCAACTTCCAAAGCTCTGTCCAAGTTGCAGAACTACCAGGCTGGATTCCTCTCCTAGCCAAACATCCTGTCACGGGGTGAAGGCTAAGTGCTGCAGGGTTGTTTGAATGGTAATTGCTCTGTAAAAATTCCTGCTTAGCCAGTTCTCCTCAGGATCCAGGGGAGGGTAGTGCAAACCCAGCCATTAAAAGGCAGCTTTTCCAGTCTCATGGGGAGGGATCCCGTCCTGGAAGGCTTAGCCCACATCATTGGCGGATTTCCTGAACAGCTCATCCTGGTGCCTGCTAGGAGCAGATGAGTTATTCTCCAAAGCCTCCTCTACACTTCCCAAGGGTGAAATTTGCCCTTTGCAGAGGGCCAGCACCAGTCCTAGACATCCAGTTGCACTTTGGCCCTCTGTACAGGATGCACCCAGGACACACTTCCACCAGTGCTAGCATCAGTGAGGCTGCAACAATGCTGGACCACTGTGGGGAGAATGTCTGAAAACCCTCAATGAGGACTGATACGTAGCCCTAGGTAGCACCCATCCATGGGTGTTAGCTGCTCTTGTCTTGGGCAGAAAGTAGCTCCAGGCTGGGGCAGACAAGATCTGCTGCCTGATAGGACCAGGTCCATCACTGAGCATAGCTCTATTGCTGGGATCCGGAAGGCGAGTTAGACCCGGTGTCCTGGTTCAGTTCCATCTGAGTGTTAGCTGGTTTTACATTTACTGTGCAGGCTCCCAGACTTTATGCTGAGTTTAGCCATCTCCTAACATCCAGGTGTATCTCCCGCACGTTCTGTTAATAAAATTCATTATTTGTTTGTTCTACTACTCTCCCCCCTCAGCCCCTCTGTCCCCCATGGGATTGTTTTGTTTGGGAAAGCGCTGGTAGTTACTGTCCTTGGAAGATGTGTCATTCATCCATCCACAACCCCAGAAGAAGGTATGGGGGAAAGGGAATTACCTGCTGAGTTGCTACTCTGACTCAGAGAAGGAGAGAGGGTCAGAGTGGATCAACCTAGCAGAAATTGCCCCATTTCAGCCAGGTCTGTGTACCAAAAGAGGCATAGACCACAGGGCAAGAACATTTAACCCTTCAATTCACATAAACACTTCAGCAGTGAACTTCAGAGTGCATAGGGTTAAATTCAGCCCTGATGCGAGTGCCTGGAGTCCATGGAGATAGCGGAGGGCTAGTTTCTTTAAGCCAAAGAAGTTGGATGCCCGAAAGAACAGGTGAGTTTGGGCTAAGGGGCTGCAGGTTCTTAGGCTGCTGTTGTATTTAGGAATGACACTGGCTGAGGCAGAGCAATGAAACTGCTCAAAATGCAGAGGCTGAGTCAGTAAAGGCAGGGAATTATTACTCCAGCTCTGTTGTTTCATGAGTGAGGAAAGATAAGCGCACACCAGAGCGTGTGTTTGTCAAATCAAGATGATCTCCACAGAGCTGGTGAGTGGAAAAGGTGGAGGTCTTCCTCTCAACTCTCTGCCATTGCAAAGTGTCAGCAATGAAGCCAGATTCACAAGCAGGAAATAATGTCTCAGCTCTTCATACGTGAGACTCTCTCACATGTGCCCATGTCCCCTGCTGGATAATGTCATCTCTCCAGAGCTGAACTGAAGGACTCCTCTGTCCTGGGAAGGTGGAGAGGTTTGTGAGAGGTGTTGAATGCTTAGTCTGAGAATCATCCAGACCACTTTGAGCAGGGCCTCTGGTCTTAAATTACCCAGAAACTGTTTCCACTGGAAAGTCTTCTGCACAGACACTTCCCTTTGACACACTGGTGCATCAGCTGTTTATATGTTACTGTAAATGGCAAATGGGGAAAATATAAATAAATTAATGGAGATATCCTATCTTCTAGAACTGGAAAGGACCTTGAAAGGTCATTGAGTCCAGCCCCCTGCCTTCACTAGCAGGACCAAGTATTGATTTTTCCCCAGATCCTTAAGTAGCCCCCCTCAAGGATTGAACTCAAAACCCTGGGTTTAAGCAGGCCAATGCTCAAACCACTGAGCTATCCCTCCCCCTCCAAAAGGAGATGCAGGCAGTGACCCTCCTGGGGTAGTCATAGATATTTCTCGCTCTCAAAAGCCCAAAGGGATTTCTATGCACTGATGTGCACTGAACTGCTACACTGCATGCACACTTCCTCATCAAGTTCTTGGCAAGAGTCTGTCTCATTTACAAATTCCCTCCTCCCTCTTGACCTGAAATGAATATTAGAAACAGACAGTAAAAGGTCAGGTTATGATGTGAGACTAGATCCCAATGTTCTTTGGGTTTCTCTAGCGTCACTACATTGTTGTTTTCCACATCGGTTTTGGTTCCAATCTCTGCTAGGCAGGGAAGGGAAGTCAGTTCCTTCTTGTGATCGACAGACGTTAAGAGACATTTTTAGTAACTGAAATTTACTCATCTGCACCCGCCCAGAGACACAACATGCACAGTTACTATGCTGCCTGTTGAAAATCAGCTCCTAAGATCAAATGAAGGTGATGTCTCATGGCTCCCCCCGCTTCTCTGTACAGCAATAGCTTCCCAATATGAAGAGGGGCTCAGCCTGAGGCTTTTAAAGGGCTAGAACCCATGAAAAGTTTGCAGAGGACTCCCACAGCCTTAACAGATCTCCTGGACGCTTTCCCCAGTAGGCCATTCCCAGTCGGATCCCAAGGAGCAAGCCTGCCATACAATAGAAAATGAGCCAAGTGAGCCACCTGCTGGTCAAGACCGGGCATGGCCAAGGAATCTAGCTCAGGAGAGCCTCATCCACCCAAGCCGACGCTGCCCATGATTTGCACAGGGTCTTCCCCTTTCCCGGAAATGCTCCAAGAGCAAAGTCTCCACACACTGAGCCGTTACTTTTCCAAACCGGCAGGACATTCCAGCGTACATTATGCAGCATTGCCACAAATAATCAGAACGATTCTGCCAGGCACATCAACCAACTAATGCTACATTATCCTGCCCTTTTTTCTCACCAGCTCCTCGATTTGTGGAATCCAGCCATTCACAACGTGCCATGCAGCCCTCAGTGCAAATAAGTGAGGGTCCATGCTAAGATCAGATTTGTCTTTAGTCTCACATCATGGGCAATTTGTTGAGATCAAGATCCTTCTGTGAAGCCCTCCTGTCCCACCCACAGTGCCAACCCTGCCTCTCCTTCCAGAAACTACTGCATAGGGCATGCACACATGGAGAAGTTGTATTGGGAAAGAGCTAAGAAACAAATGGAAATGCAAATGTTTGAATGCACTGTGGAGGTGCTGCATTAGGTTCCCACCTCCATTGGGCTGTCTGCACCTGTCCCTAGATTTTGGACATTCCATGTATTTACCTGCCTTCCTGCTCTCCCACTGCTCTTAGATTCCCCCCCCCCCCCGACACTTTGCAGGTTAGCCCAGGATGCCTGTGTTTGCTTCCCCTCCCCCCTTCAATTTTGGTTTCATCTGCAAATATGGATCAGGGTTGAATTTACGCCAAAAGAAATTTGCCTGCCAAGGAAAGAAGTGAAGCTGCTGCAGAGGGAGCAAAACAGCCCTTGGAAACCCTTCAAGAATCCTTGCCTGGGCTGCAATCACTGCTTGAACTATGACAGATGCTTCCCCATCGCAACAGTAGCCACTCTGTGCTCACCAAGAACCATTGGTCTAATGCAGGGGTAGGCAACCTATGGCACGCGTGCCAAAGGCGCACTCAAGCTGATTTTCAGTGGCACTCACACTGCCCGGGTCCTGGCCATCGGTCCGGGGGGCTCTGCATTTTAATTGAATTTTAAATGAAGCTTCTTAAACATTTTAAAAACCTTATTTATTTTACATACAACAATAGTTTAGTTATATATTATAGACTCATAGAAAGAGACCTTCTAAAAAGGTTAAAATGTATTACTGGCACGTGAAACCTTAAATTAGAGTGAATAAATGAAGACTTGGCACACCACTTCTGAAAGGTTGCCAACCCCAGTCTAATGCATTTGGACTCAGTGCCTTTACTGTGTAACGCCAATACTCCGACTAGGGGCGAGGGCAATAGCTGATCGTGCTTTCCCAGCACCTCCAACTGCTGGAGGTTGAAGAGGTGGAAGGAGAAAGGAAAAGAAAGATGAGAAAAGTGGCAGCTGTGATCCCTTTCCGGGGGAGCAGGAATGCAGCCCATTACCTTTCCTCTCCCTGCCTGGAGCACTGTGTTAGAATCCTGGGAACGCCGCTAGCCAGGGAAATCCTGAATGGCGAGGAAGTGAGGGATCCTGACAGGAATTGACAATCAGTTTTGTGAATAGCTCTTGAATTATGTGGTTTCTTTCCGGTGTTGCCCTCCTGCTCCCATCCAACCCTGTTACTAATGCACTTGTTGCTCTGCAAAGGCTCCTGTGCGATGCTGCACAGGACAGTAGGGCGTTGCACTGTGCACTAATGAGCGAGTCACTGGCTTCTGGGGAAGTGTCACTCGCATGGTTGAGGGTAGAAGCTCTTCATAGGTGAGGCCTGCAAACTGATAGCTATCATGGCAGCATGCTAGGGAAAAGGCTAGAACTTATTCTAGCTGGAGGAGGAACTTCCTTCCCCAACTACTGACTGCAGGGAAAGCGATGCTGCTGGCACTGGGGAAACCAGGCAGGAGGTAGAGAATAACCAGAAGCATGAAAACAGTGGTTGCAGAGGCTGCATCGGCTGGAGGAAGGTGACAGTGGGGAGGTTCAGAAAAGTGAGGTAAGTTAAAGAGCATCTGTTTTCTTCTCTCCCTGTAGGTGGGGGAGGCCACCCTTTTGGCCTCAGCTACAAGAGCTCCCCATCGATGCAGTGCCAGTGGTGCAGACCAGTTGCTGGTGCTTTACCAGCATGTTGTCTAGACCTGCTGTGAGCAGGGCGGGATGACAGGAAAGTAAAAACACACAAGTCCAGTCTACACTAGTGTCTCTTCCATTGCTAGCATCAGTGCTGGAGCAAAGGGAGAAGAATTTCAGTCTTCAGCATAAAAGCCACCATAAACATACCACTCGCCATCTTCCCATAGAGAAGTTTTCCTTGTCTAAGGCGTATTGGGGTTATGAGATTAGCCACTGCACCTCCCGTTATAAGCCATATTCCAGGGCGGGGGCAGTGGCTGTTATTTAAGGAGTAGCAGAAGAGCACATAGTGCTTTAACGAGACAAGATTCTTGCCCTGAGGAGCTTACACCCTAACCTGACAAGGGACAATCGCCAAGGGAAAGAGCTGTGGCAATATGACAGTCCCCCTCCCAGCCAGTCCCTCTGCCTGCCAGAGCTGATCACTGAAGTGAGACTTTCATTAGCAATGATTTCTGTGAAATGCACAGGGAAAGGTCTGAGTGGTCTCATTGCCTTCACTCAATCTGTCCTTCCTTGAGACATCAGTCCTGCACTCCTGACTCCATGCAAGCCAGTGGGAGTTTCTCCCGATCAGGTGACCAGGATGAGGCCCTCCCCAATCTCCTGAGCTGCACGGCGGGCAGTAGCTCGCATTTCCTGTTTGGAATATTTGCAGACTCTAGGATTTTGAGAAGCAGATTCCACTGTGAAGTGTGCAAAGGCCCTTCTTCAAATCCAACATCCAGCCACTGAGCCAACCCCAGCACTTCCTAAAACGACATTAACACTCGGAATTACATCAGCAGCTGAAACGTACCAGTTTTATAAATATTTCCCATGAGGCTGTTGGGCTGAGCCATCCTTCTAAAACTCAGGATGAAGGAGTATTTAACATTTATCCTCAGTTTCTTCTCCAGCTCTCTACCCAACTCTCCCCACAAACCATCACTTTAGCCTTCTGAGGTCACATGATAATGATTTTATTTCTCTATGGGCCTGACTCTCAGGTGTGGCTGGCCTGTGTTCAGGGCAGGACCCAAAGAGAAAGGAAAAGTTGGCTTTTATGCATTCTTGGTAGCTCTGTAATTCTTTGTTCAGCCCCTGGAGTCATTTAGAGCAGCGTTAGAGCTCTCCTAACTCCCGTTGGGTCACCTATAGCCCCAAGCGACGGTTCTAGCACCTGGAAATAGCCAGAGCAGAGAGACTCTCCTGTCAATCCTTTTCACTGGCCACTCCCCTTCTCAGCTGGCCAGGGCTGCTGAGTTTAAGGCCTTTTGTCAGTGGAGCGGCACAAAGGGGCCGTATCATACTGAAGAAACAGGCCTTGCATTTCCAGAGCTGAGAGAGTCACTGCTGTGGGCCCTTGGAATGAGCTTGGCAGAGCTAACCCCTGCCCTAGAGTACATAGGAGGGGCTCCATTTACTTCAGTGGGGAATTTGGCCCTCAGCGGTTCCTTCAGAGCAGGTCTGTCCATTGTGGCAGCAGGCCCTGCTTTGTTTATTACAAGCAATAGGGAGCTCTATGGCTGATGGGTATTTTTCTGCTGGCAGGACACATGGGTTGGAGAGAAGAATATATCTGTACTGCTGAAGGTGAAAGTGCTTTTTGGGGCAGTCAGTTTTTAGCCCTGACTGTGTCCCCTTAAACTCATCAGTCATGAGTGTTGCAGCTGCTTTTCGGCTCACGTGCCCAGGAAATTCTGTTTAATTCCTTTCTGTGGCTGGTGAGATCTGAGAAGGGACAGGAGTAAGCACGCTGCTGCTGCTGCGGCCAAAGGCTCCCCTAGTGGCCTGTTTGCTTTAGAACTCGCTACCCTGCCTAGCAGGCTGGGCAGGGTCCTCTGCATAGGCAGAGATCAGCTCAGTCCCTGAGAGATGGCAGTCCGGGTCCTTTCTGAGCCAGAACGCAGAATAAACAAGACAAGAGATGAATGGATTTCACTGCCAAAAAGTGAGTTACCAACAAGGAGCAGTTGCATCAGGAGGCAGTTCCTTTTTCTGGATGTCATTTCCTGGCACGGGTCCATCTGAATGTGGCATCTTTGGCAGCTCGAAAATTCAGTGCTGAGCATAGTCTGTGAGGGAACTAAATCATTTTCCGCCTCACACGGAGCTTCACCTTAGGGGCATTTAACCACAAGTCATAGAAACAGGTGGGTGCTGAGGAACTGATTTTTAGCTTAAGTGAGCAAGGCACTGGTAATCAGGACCCCGCTCACAGCATTTGCAGCGTCAGCTAAGTTAAAGCCGTTGCTTTCAGTGGCTCAGAATCAGAGAGAGAAATAACTAATAGTCTCTTACCTGCATGCAGATAAACCAAATAAATGCCTAGTAAGCATGAACAGGAATCAAGAGTGCCAGAGTTCCAGAGCAAAGGCAGAATTCTAAGTGAATTTCACAGCGAGCTCCGTGCTTAAAGACAGTGTGTTTTTTCCATGGTCTCAGAGCCTGACAAAGTCTCTGGACAGGGTGTGCTGTACAAACGCTGGCAAGTTACAGTCAACTCAAATGAAAAGGAGCAACTTAAATACAAAGCACACCAGAGAAGGAGCTGGCTCCTGGAGTTATTGACATGGCTGAGAAGATCTGGCCGTTCTAAATAGTTCTCAGAAGCTGAGCACAGAAATAAGCCCCAGAGTCAAATGTCCCAGAAAGATCATGGAAGGTTTGAATTCCACACCTTTAATTCCTTATCGCCCAGCAGTTTAAATGAACACTTCATTATATACATTGCAAAATGAAACTGACAAACAAATGTCAGCTGAGATCAGTATGGACTCAAGGACCTAGCACTGCCTGCTCCAAGGGCCTTTCAGAGGAGATAGAAAGCAGACACCCTGACAATTTGTGGGTCCAAATTCAGCCATGGCATACACAGGCAGAACTCCACTGAGTGCAAGAGCTGAATCTGGCCTAGGATCAAAGATCCCATGATGTTTTTTAGGAACAGAGGAAAGTTAGGGACAGGGTTCGGTAACATTGGAGCTCAAGTCATTAAAACCAAACCAGTTTCCATTCCCTCTGCAGACTCAGAATGAAACCTGCTGTCCTCACATGCCTTGCTCTGACATTAGACCAAATGCTAGCAGGACTTTCTCTTTGCTGCTATCTGTTCCATACCCATCAGAGCAAACACAGCTGAGTCGCAAGTCTTCTGTTGTGTGGTGCGCACAGACAGGTTTTTCAGGTGAAATTCACCCCCAGCATGATGACTGCTGCACCACTTCAACCCTATAAGTGGAGCTGGGCAGACGGGGCCATGGGTGAAGCAGCTAGGTGGTGGAGGTCGGGACTCCAGACCTGTTCCAAATAGACTGGTGTGGAAGATAACAGGGCAGCAGCACTGTAGTGAATTTCATCCAAAGGACATCTCTGTGCACAACCCACTGCAGAAGGTCCTCCCCTCCCCCCAGGCGCCATTGACTATCCTTATAAGAATGTAGCTGGAAACAGCAAAGATAAAGCTTTTTCTGCAGAAAAGGGGGCAGCCATTTCTCATTATGTTAACTCCTAAAGGAGAGGGCTAAAAAGGGACAGTCAAGCGCCTCATCTTCTTTGCTTCCAACTGCAGAGAGTGTAATAATGGCCGGACACACAGGGGTGCTGATAAGAGACTGATCTTTATTGTCTGGCCCCACTCACCAGACACAGGTCAGTGTTACTAAAGATGCCCTTTCACACAACAAAGGGTGTTCTCCTGAAAATCTAGTGGCTGGTATTAGATGGCCCAAAGCAAAATTAACCAGAACTGTTTTTTTTCCATGCCGCAGTTAAACTCCATGTGATCATTTAATCTGAGGAGCTCAGAAGAGGATGTAGCGAGGTTTCTCTGAGGACCCCTCACCTCAGCACTGTCTCTTCCCCACAGGGATTCCTATGCATTTGGAAATGCAAGCGAAGTAACGGAGATAGAGCCCTTGTACACTGACTTTATTTCCTGTGGTCGCACTGGGCGGAGGAACGCTATCTACGACATCCAAGGAGAAGCAACCTCCATCAGCATGCGGAAGCTGGCAGGCGACATAGGCGAGCTCTCCATTGAAGGAGCAGGTGAGTGTGCAAGGTGAGGAAACTGCCATGGGCACCCCTGAAACATGGCTCCCTAGGCCTAGCCTGAAAGGCCAAGATATTCAACTCCACGCAAATTCAGGGAGTCAGGTGTGACCTGAAAAGCTCACAGTTGGGAAACCCAAGCACATTGAAGAGGAATGGCCCATTCTTGCCTAGTGTCACTGCCTTCTTATTTAATGGGTACGTTTGTCTGAACTTGGACTTCCTGTTGCTGTGAGCTCCTTACAGTGAGTGTGATGGTGATTCAGGTTCTAATTCGTAATGGGTAAAACACGGACATGCTCCTGTCAAAGCCCTTTGTGTAAACCAGTTCAAGCACTGATGTCTCTTCTGCGGGGCATCTAATGGCAAAGGGCACCGGCAGGACAAACTCACCCCTGCTGTGCTTTAGAATAATAGGCTCTTTGAAAACCTAAACCATAGTTTCAGAGGGGTAGCCGTGTTAGTCTGAATCTGTAAAAAGCAACAGAGGGTCCTGTGGCACCTTTGAGACTAACAGAAGTACTGGGAGCATAAGCTTTCGTGGGTAAGAACCTCACTTCTTACCCTTGCATCTGAAGAAGTGAGGTTCTTACCCACGAAAGCTTATGCTCCCAGTACTTCTGTTAGTCTCAAAGGTGCCACAGGACCCTCTGTTGCTTTAAACCATAGTTGTGTTTCTATGTTTTTTAATAATAGAATTTTTTAATGTAATCTTTCCCCTGCAGCGCATTCTGCTCCTGCTTTCACACATGCTGACCAACTGGGTGTACTAAGGCCAGGGAGCCTAAAAGTGAAACCCACTCAAAGCAAAGGGAAACTGATTAGTCTACCTGCCTGTTGTGTAAACAGCACAAATGGTGACAGTAAACTTTGTTTGTAACATTCCTTCCATTTTGATCTTCTGAACGTTGATTTGTAACAGGGATAAAAATGTGTTTTCAAACACTTTTTACCCTTTAAGCATGTTACTAGTGGATTCTAATGTGATCCAGCAGCCACAGAGCAAATATATTGGCAGCCAGCTACCAGGAGTTTCAGAAGACATCCAAAAGAACTCACCCTGCTTCTTTGTGTGACCTCGTAAGTGCAATGTCCCCCGCTTAGAAAGCGATCATTGCTCTAGCACTGCCTTATCTAAGCATTCCAGTTAGGTCATCTCAACCCCCTAAAACCTACTTTCGCACCCAGCCTCCTCCCTCTTTCTAGAATAGCCTTTTGCAGTTTGGTGCATGTTAGAGGTTGCATTCAGTTTGAGACCCCCCCGACCCCCAGTTTGAGAACCCATGTTTTAGGCCCAATATCTGGCCCCAATGAAGTCAATGGTGGCTTTGCCACTGAGTTCAGTGCGATCAAGATTTAGTCATTATTGGTCACTCCTTTGAATTTGGAAACATGGCTGTGTACATAAAACAGCTGGCTATACAAGCACAGCAGAAGTAGTTTGCTGGTGGTGGTTGGGAGTGAGGGAAGGGGTATAAGCTTCAACCGAACTCGTGGCTTCTCTTTTAGTGGAAGTCTTATCAATGCTCCTTTTCATTCATTAGAAAGGAGAAGGGCCTTAGTCTCCTGTAGAGGGGACAGATATACATCATGCTATTTTGGATCATGAAAGAGGGAGGCTAACATTTTGGGGCACTCCATCCCCTCTTCCCGAAATGGCTTCTGGAAACAACATGCTTAACTGAAAACCATGGTAGAAAACCACTCTCATTCCCTCTAGTGAAGTTCCCAAGCTGCAGGAGGCAAGTACAGTGGGATCAGAGCCTACAGCCTGAAGCCCCTTCTACTCTACCAACAGCCAGCGAGCAAGAGACAGCCCTGGAGTGGTTCGAAATCGCTGGTCCAAGTCTCTCCTTGAAAATAACCCAGAAGCTTGCAAATTCCATCCACTTCTCCAGGACCTGCTCTGGCATGAGCTTGGGCCACTAAACCCAGCAGGGGGGGAGTCTCAGTGCCTGAGCTCCAGCCTGAGTGGGAACGTCTACACTTCTATTTTTAACTCAGTAGGGTGAGCCCCTCATGCCAAGTCAGTTGATGTGGGCTCTGAGACTTGCTGCTGTGGGTTTTCTTTTGCAGTGTAGATGTACTCTGTGGCATTACAGCTGAAGTGAGTAACCTTTTGTTCTCAAGTTGCAAGTTTAATCCCTCTTTCTTCCTTTCGGTTTACAGGAAACCAAGCTGCTGCTTCTGAGAAGGAACCTGAAGCGAGACTTGAGGGGCAAGATGGCACCCCCCCATCATGAGCGCCACAGGAGTGGGTGGGGGAAGGGTGGGAGGAGGAAAGAACTGTAAACACTAAATGGGAATGTTCCATCAAATTTGCTGACAACTGAGAGCCAAACCAGAACAATGAATTCTCCCTTTTAAATGCCTCTGCTGCGACCATTCTGTTCAGATACCTGTAGGAAGCTCATCGGTGAGTAGTACATCCACGGAACTCTGTTCCCATCTAGGAGAACTTAGAAGAACACTGCACTGGTGGTAGTCACATGACCCACTCTCGAAGTGCCTCAGTAGCAATTTTCCTCTAGAGGAAATTTAAAATATACACTTCAGCCTTTACTGTATGTAACCGTTCTGCCCATCTAAGTTGGCAGCAACAAGGGCCGGGTTCTGTATCTAGGGGTTCCGTTTCAATAACGCAATGCAAAACCGGCTCGAGCCCCCACCCAGTGACCTGGGACAATTACATACCACCCCCTGGGCGCCTCTAGGAGGCAATACTTCCCCTCTCGCAAGCACGGAATCTGAGTGTAACAGAAAATGTTTAATAACATGAGGTAAACAACATCAGCATTAAATTGGAAAAACAACACAAACAGGCTTCATGAGCAAAAAACCCACCCCAGCAAATTGGGCTGTGTCCTTTCCCTTTGGTTCTTGAAACCAGCAACCCAAGAATCACCAAGGTCCCAAAAGTCCAACAACCCCAAAGTCTCTTGGGTCCAGCAACCCAAGGATCACCAAAGTCCCAAAAGTCCAACAACCCCCCAAAGTCTCTGTCCCTGGTCAGTGCAGCCCCAGAGTTCAAGCGGGGGGGGGAGGCACGCAGGGTGTTAAGGGGCACCTTACGTGATCCGAGGCCGACTGGCTGCCTCTCTGTGGGGTTCCACCGCAGCCTTCTCCACGAGCTGCTCCGCTCCACTCCACCAGCTGTCCTGTGAGCCGCTCCCGCCGTCCACGAACTGCTCTGGCAGCTGCTCCGCTCTGCTCACCGACCTGTGAGCCGCTCAGCTCTGCTCCACTTCAGCTGTTCCTTGGGCCGCTCCCACAAGGCTCCGCCCTGCTCACCGACCTGTGAGTCGCTCAGCTCCACTCCAACCATCCCTGTGCGGCTCCACTCTGCTAGCTGCTCCACCAGCCGCTTAGCAATATAGCTTCAGGCTCCCCCACTAGTTAACACAGTCTCAGTGATCTCAGCTCTTAATAACTTTAGCTCTTTTGTGATTTCAGCTCTTGCTAGTGCACCATTAGCCCAAAGTGAATTCAGCTCAGCAGCCTGTAACTAGACTCCTAATGGAATCAAAGTTAGCTCTGACATTCAACAGTGGAGAGAGAGAGAAGGTAGTGCAATTGGTGTTTCAAACCCTCAAAGAGGGCCCATACCATCAGATATAAATACCTGACCCCATCCTCTCTCAATTCACTGGGTTTGGTAACCCATGCCCCTTGTCAAGCAAGTGCTACTTAGGTAATGGTGAAGGACTCACTCAGTCGTTCTGTCATACAACAGTTCCACTGGCCTTGATTCACAGAATCAGGGTAACAAAACTTTATTCTTCCTGCCCCAATAATAGAGAAACTGGGGATCCCACACCAGCCAAAGTAACCACTTTGAGTTGCTGTTGTTTCATGCCAGGCGAGTGGGTTTGCCTATGCAAACCAGATCAGCCCCTGGAGTTCTTTTCCACACTCGCCATAATTCACCACCAGATGTCAGGGTAGAGCTCATCCTGACTCTGCTTACATCTATAAGGTACATTTTTTACTCTGTACATTTAGACTATTTATTTATTTCCTGTTCCCATAGATTAGAGATTTCGGTGCTTCCCATACTTCATCTTCCTTCTGTATCCAGCTTAGAGGTGAAGGGATATTTAGTGCTGCCTACACAGACACCTGGAGTCATGGGGATCAGCTGGGGAGGGGTGAGGGCAGTTCCTGCTGCACTAATATTGAACACTATTAACCTGTGCTGCTGCTTTTTGGGAATCAGAAAAGCACCAAAGTTCACAGGTGCATGGACAAACTATCTGCAGGCTCAGCAGCACCACACACACATGGGCACCATTTGGGGTCGTAGGGTTTTAAGTTACTGTTGGAAGAAGGGCAGAAGAGGCTTTCTGTGTGTTTTGACAGTTGACAAAATTCAGACTAATTTCTTTCAGCTTCCATACAGCTCCAAGGTATTTCTCTCTGGAAAAGTTTCACACGCTGTCTCTTCAGAGACATTTTTCATGGTAAAAATTGTTTGATAAAACTATAAGCTTGTTGTAATAAAGAACACACAACTCTCAGATAATAAAGTTGAGTGGGGGTTTTTTGTGCGATGGTCTCTTCCCTGCCCCCTTCTATCCCGTGAAATGTGGAATCGCAAACTCATCACACATCTATGTTGGGAACAGAGGGCAAGGAGCTATTTCAAATGACATCAGTGCTGTCCAGCTTCATATGCTCCCAAGTGCCGCAGCAACTTCCAGCTGAGAGTGGACTGGAAGCCAGGCTCAATAAATGCAAATCAATCCACTAGTTTGACACCAATGTCCTCCTATTTGCTAGAGAGCAGCTGCCCTGGCCGTGGTTATTTATCGTCTCTGGGATTGTAATTTGAACTTTGGAGCACAGGTCCTTCAGGGTCCAACCTCATACGCTCAGCACGATTAGGCTGGCTCAGGACTTGGCTGAGAGACCAAGGTGCTAGAGAAAATGCTGCTGGTGACGTAAGGTGTTGTAATAGGTCCGTGCCGGGGCTCGACCCTTCTGGACAGGAGGGGAGCCACACCGACTCGCTACTGCTGGGATAAGCAGTCAGTTAGTTCAGAAGCTCCGGCCCTCCGGTGCAGGGGCGGAGCAAAACCTTCAGCTAGCTCAGGGCTCAGGCCCTCTGGTGCAGGGACTGAGCAAGCAAACAGTTAAGGAGCCCAGGCCCTGGATCAGGGCGGGCCACACACAGTTATAGCTCCGGTAGGGTTACCATACGTCCTCTTTTTCCCGGACATGTCCGGCTTTTCGGCAGTCAAACCCCCGTCCGGGGGGAATTGCCAAAAAGCCGAACATGTCCAGGAAAATGGCGGCTCTGCTCCTCCCCGACTCTTCGGCTCTGTTTAAGAGCCGGGCTGCCCAAACGCTACCGGCTTCGGGCAGCCCCGTGCCTCCAGACCCTGTGCCGCCGGAGCCCGGGAGGGGAAGTGCCCGGCTGGGGGCGCAGGGTCTGGAGGCACGGGGGCTGCCCGAAGCCGGTAGCGCTCAGGCAGCCCGGCTCTTAAACAGAGCCGAAGAGTCGGGGAGGAGCAGAGCCGCGGCCGCTGGAGGCTCTGCTCCTCCAGCCGCGGCGGCTCTGTGTAACTGACACAGTGTCAGTTACACAGAGCCAAAGAGGAGCAGAGCCTCCAGCCGCTGGGGCTCTGTGTAACTGACACAGTGTCAGTTACACAGAGCCAAAGAGGAACAGAGCCTCCAGCCGCTGGAGCCCGGGAGGGGAAGCGCCCAGCCGGGGGCGCAAGGTCTGGAGGCTGCCCGGCAAACTGTGAAGCCGGTAGTGCTCGGGCTTTGGGCAGCCCCTATGCCTCCGGATCCTGCGCCCCCAGCCGGGCACTTCCCCTCCGGGGCTCCGGCGGCTCTGCCTAACTTACACTGTATAAGTTACACAGAGCCGAAGAGGAGCAGAGCCCCCGCGGCTGGAGGCTCTGCTCCTCTTAGGCTCTGTTTAAGAGCCGGGCTGCCCCAGCGCTACCGGCTTCGGGCAGCCCCCGTGCCTCCGGACCCTGCGCCGCCGGAGCCCCGGAGGGGAAGTGCCCGGCTGGGGGCGCAGGGTCCGGAGGCATAGGGGCTGCCCAAAGCCCGAGCACTACCGGCTTCACAGTTTGCCGGGCAGCCTCCAGACCTTGCGCCCCCGGCTGGGCGCTTCCCCTCCCGGGCTCCAGCTGCGCTGGGGAAGCGCCGGCTGGGGGCGCAGGGTCTGGGGGCTGCCCGGGAAACCGTGAAGCTGGTAGCACTGGGGCAGCCTTTTCCCCCTGGCTGGGAGTGGGAGGGAAGAGGGGGCGGAGTTAGGGTGGGGAAGGGGCGGAGTTGGGGCAGGGCTAGGGGTGGGGAAATGGGCGGGGCCAGGGCCCATGGAGGGTCCTCTTTTTTTATTTATGAGATATGGTAACCCTAGTGTTGCTGAGCCAGACACTCCTGTCTGCTCCAACAAAGACCCAGGGTCTGAATTACTTGCCCCAAAGCTGCAGGTTTACCTGAAAGCAGCTCACAGAAGTGTGCTTGTCTTTAGCACTCAGATGCCCAACCCCCAATGGGGTCTAAACCCAAAACAATCCGTTTTACCCTGTATAAAGCTTATGCAGGGTAAACTCAAATTATTCGCCCTCTATAACACTGATAGAGAGATATGCACAGTTGTTGTCATGTAGCAGGAGGGGCTAACCGCCCAAGTGTAACCCAGTCAGAAGTGGTAGGAAGGTACTTGGACAGCTAGCCTAAGCTCCCCCCATGGCCACGCTATTATTTTCAGCATGTTAACTTAATTCTAGCAAGTGCATGTAGGTCCGCCCACCCTGGGAATTACATCTCCAGCTGCAGTGTAGATGTTCTCAGAAGGTGAACGGCAAACTCAACTGCAAATGGAATTAAGCCCAGCAGTATCTGCTGCATGCCCGCCGCTAAGCACGATCCAGGGAGCAGTCAGTATTGTAATGGGTTAGAACTGTTTGCTGCCGCTGCTGCCTGGTGGGGATCGTTTAGCCCATGCTCCTGAGCTTAACTGCTCTTCAGCTTTGTGCTTCACCTCTAGGGGATTCACCACTGCAGAGATCCTTCCAGCACTCCTGCCTGTGACTATGATTTAGAAGTGAAGTGAAACGCCTTGTATCACTGCAAAGCCACACAGTAGGAGTGACCCAGGCTTGGTGCTAAGAGGGGTTACATGAGTCCCTCACCCCAACTAGAATTAAATTGCATTAAAAAGGTGCAGTTTGCATCAGCCCTTGTTCTCTTTTTTTTCCATCCATGAAAGCAATTAGTGCTGGTGCGGCCTCTCAGATTTGACAGTGTTAGTGACTGCAGTTAGCAGGTACAGCATTGGCAGATAAGTTTGCTCACATTGACCCAGAAGAGGCCTTAACTGTGACCCAGAGAGACCATCTCTGGGTGAGAGGGGAGTTTTCTCTATGACGCATGCCATTCTTTCCCTTCCTGCTGAGGCTGTTAGCAGGCCCACTTCAGGTCAGTTGTTATGGAAGGTATCTCTTGTGATGTGGACACTCACTCTCTGGCAACTGGACTGAGATTTGCCAGGCTCTCTCCTTATTGGCTACTGAATGGCTGTCAGATGACTGCAACTTCCAGTCACTGTCAGCTTATCGATATGATAGTGGGCTCTATTTAACCTCCCCCCTCACTTGAATACAGTCGTTCTGCTAAGACTCTCCTATTTCATGGAGCATTGCATGCCAGGACATAGAATCTCACAGCTGTAAGGCTGTATAAAGGTGTGGCAGTCAGAGATTACACTATAGAATACCTGAGAGACCTTTGCCAGCAGATCCAGGCTTTGGTTGCCTCTGGCATTGAGGCCTCGGACCCCATGTATTCATCCGCCTTTAGAAAAGAAGCAATGTTCTGAGCCACTAGTTGAACTGTACAGCCAAAGCTTTGCTTTGTGATTTCGAAATACTAGGACGTGACTGCCTAATGGAGAGGAGTGTGACCTCTGGGTGCGCCTCCTCTCCCTCCTCCCCCTCCCCCCGCGCTTTTTCAGCTCTGTCCAGTCGCTTTTAACATTTGCTTCTCTTTGTTTTCTCCTTCCCTGATCTGCTGTTTGCTCTCCCTCACTCCTGCTCTGTTCTGAGTGTGAGCTGAATGCATACATTGACCTGAGATTTTATCAATTTAATTTGGCTATTCCATGTAGTATGTAGAGGAGCAAAGTCCATTCTGCTTTCCTCTTCTATGTGGAATGGGTGAGCGGAACAGAGGAAGCACTGCTAGAGCCCAAGTCCTGTGTCACCCTCTGGTATAGCGAGGTTGCCACCTTCTGACTGGCAAATGGAAAATGCCAGGTATGCATTAACGTTTGCAGTGTAGTTGTAGCTGTGTCGGTCCCTGGATATTAGAGAGAAGGTGGGTGGTCCAGTAAAAGATATTACTTCACCCACCTTGTCTCTCAGGTATGCATTAATGTAACGAATGGGACCAGACTGCTGCCATCTCTTCAGCTGCTCCTGTGGTTTGTAGTTTGAGCTCTCTTTGCCTGTGTTGAAATTCACTAAAAATGAAATAATTAACTCTACTACTGTATTCTCCCCCCCCCCCCCCCATATCAGTGTTTGCTTTGCTGGTGCAGAAAGATTGAAGGGAACAGACGAGAACCTATGTGGGAATTTAACTTCAAATTCAAAAAACAGGTATGAAAGCTAACCACTTGCCATTGAAATGTCAGGGCGGTAAGGTTTTGAAGCCATAATGATTTTTCTTCCAGAGTTGTTATTGATGGGCGCAGTAGAGCAATTAAAATCAGATCTCCTGGTAAAAGAAATACATGTTGCCAAATGCAGAGGTGGGCACGTAAGGCACTTGTGGAGCTGCTGAGTAGGGAAACTAGAGCAGGAGGCAATTCTTACTGCTTTAAAACAGGCCAACGTTTTCAGTCTTGAGTGTCTAAAGGATTAGATCCCTATGTCCATATTTAGGCTGCCGATTGCCTGCCCCTAACCCAACGTGCTGAGTATCTATAGCTCCAAATACCTTCAGTGGGGAGTTGCGATGACTCGGCTCCTCTGAAAAGCCAGTCACTTTGATTTAGTGGCCTACGGTTAGGGACCCAAGTTTGAAATGTGTTGCATTAATGTCTTTTCTCTCGTCACACGGAAAGCCTTTCCAAAGCTAACCAACCCTTTTCTCAGGGGGTGACAGTAATCTTTGTGAAACCCTCCTTTAACCAGACTCAGGATAAATGTATAATACCGAGCACCCTACCAGGACCTGCAGAGTCTGTCTTCAAAGAGACAGTCTTGCAAACCCTCCATCCCAGGGTTTTCATTGACCATGGAACCCTTTGGCCCGAACAGTTGGGTGTTAGGCGGGAATCTGCTGCTGAGCCAGGATGGTCTCTAGACATGAAGTGAAATTTCTGGTTGGCTTCAGTTGAGTTGAATGAACCGGTCTGTCTCGTTCTGTCAGGCCTCCCAGATTGAAGAGTAACTGTTGCAAAGGTCTTCAGCCACCTGTTCAGTATGAGGATGTTCACTCAAATCCTGAGCAGGACTGCTGTCTGCTGCAAATCACCACCCTCAACTTCATCTTCCTGCCGGTAGTCGTGGGTATGATATTTACCTTGGTAAGTGTTAAGAAATCTGCATGTAAGCACCATCAAAATGTGCTAAGAAAATGGTCTGGTCATTACGGCTTGTCTGTAAATCTTGCTGCACCAGCAGACTAATTAATATGCATTTCCCTAGTGCATTGGGGCCATCACTCAAGGATCTCTTCAGTTTAGTTTCTGCAAGTCACTAAACTCTCTGATGGTTGATGTAGATTCATGGCAACAGCCCTCGAGGCCCAACTAGAAGGGACTGTTTGTCAGCCGTCTTCAACGAAATGTGCTCCATTCCTGGGGGAAGGAGGGATGAGGATTTGTATTCTCATCGTGCCTAGGAGTCTTAGTCAGCAGCCCCCAACATACCCTAGATAACTTATGGGTATTAAAGGTAGAATTGGAGAATAGTGTCCAAGTTCTCTCACCTTTGCACTTCCGTAAGATCAAAGCTCCAAATAACATTTATTTCAACTTTAGAAGAGAGTTGGTTGATCTTTCAGATTTTGATGATGTCTTTCTAGTATCTTTTTTGTGAAAAGCATACTTTTTGGAGGCCCTCAATTTAATAAAAAAAAAGTATTTGAAAATATAAAGTTTAAATGTAAAACACCACAAAGAAAATGTTTGTCCAATAAGAATTAGGGATCAGCATTCACAGTAGTAGATAGTATTTGAAGAGAAATTAGATACTGCTTCCAGAAAATGCCTAGATGTCTATTAAGGAAATTGCCAATTTTCTTCCCTGCAGTTCACAATAAACATGAGCACTGACATGAGACATCACAGAGTGAGGTTGGTGTTCCAGGATTCTCCTGTCTGGAACGGCAAGAAGCCCCGACTTGACCAAGGAGTACAAGTTATCCTGGACCCTGTGCACAGTGTACGTCTCTTGGATTGGTGGCATCCGCAGTACTCGTTTTCTCTGAAGGCTTAGCACGCTCCTACTGCATCTGTGAGTAGCCATGTCAGGTAGAAGACAATGTCTAGGAACTGGGAAATCCTGTTTTTATTTCCTGAATAAATTCTCCAATCTCCTTACAAATGAGTGAAGCTGCAATGCCAGTCTCTGTATATAATTTCCAGCCAGTAATGAGCAGAATCGAGTGTAAATGGAAATGATTTGTAAACACATTTCTATGTAAAGTTCACATTTTATGATTTGAAAGGAGCACCATGAAACTGTTCATTTAAAATCCTTTTGGTGTTAACGAAAGTCGTCCTGTGTTCTGTTCCAGATCCAATGTGGTCAGAGAGATTTTCAGACCAAGTGTCAATGAAATCAGTGTGTGTCTTACTGTAGCATGATCAAACTCAAATGCAGCAGTATTATCCTACACTGATGCAGCAAGTGGAATAGCAGTGACAATCACTAGTCATGCTTCAATCTCTTATCTGCATGAGCACAATAAAGGCATAAATGATCAAGCAAAGAGATTGCCTTTACAGCTCACATTTAAATTAAATGTGTGTGGCGATAAGGCAAAGAAACACTTACAAAAGTTCGTATCCTGATGCTTTCTTTAAGAAAGAGAATCTAAAACACACATAATGGAAAGGCTCTTGTGGCATGTGGGAACTAAACAAAAACTAACCGCATGAGTTAATAAGTGCTCAGACTTCAGGCATTAGAAGAGTAAGATTGTCTGTGAGCTAAGCTAACAGTGTTTGGAGCTAGTGACTGTGGGAAAGCTATTAGGAGCAAAGAGGAAGCATCCAGTTCCCAGCGGACAAATTAACTACCTGGGAAAAATAAACCCAACCCTTTTGGCTCTACTTAGTGGTGTGAGAGGGCTAAGCAGGGTACTGTGTCTACTTCAGCATATCTGGAGTTGCAGCACCACAATACCCAGAATAGATGGGGGCATGAGTTTTATGCAGAACCATGGGGAAGTGTAATAGGTCCTAGCCAGGGCTCGACCCTTCCGGGCAGGAGGGGAGCCACACCGACTCACTACTGTGGGAACAAGCAGTCAGTTAGTCCCGAAACTCCGGCTCTTTCGTGCAGAGTCGGAGCAACCACAGTTAAAGCTCAGGCCCTTGACTGCAGGGGCTGAGCGAGCAAATAGTTCAAAGCCCAGGCCCTGGCTCAGGGCGGGGCAGACACAGTTAGGCTCAGGCCCTAGATTGCCGGGGCTGAGCGAGCAAATAGTTCAAGGCCCAGGCCCTGGATCAGGGCGGGGCAAACACAGTTAGGCTCAGGCCCTTGTTTGCAGGGGCTGAGCGAGCAAATAGTTCAGAGCCCAGGCCCTGGATCAGGGCGGGGCAAACACAGTGAGCTCAGGCCCTTGTTTGCAGGGGCTGAGCGAGCAAATAGTTCAGAGCCCAGGCCCTGGATCAGGGTGGGGCAAACACAGTTAGCTCAGGCCCTTGTTTGCAGGGGCTGAGCGAGCAGACAGTTCAGAGCCCAGACCCTGGATCAGGGCGGGGCAAACACAGTTAGCTCAGGCCCTTGTTTGCAGGGGCTGAGCGAGCAGACAGTTCAGGGGCCCAGGCCCTGGATCAGGGCGGGGCAAACACAGTTAGCTCAGGCTAGGGTTACCATATTTTGTGCCTCCAAATGGAGGACACTCCACGGCCCCCGGCCCCGCCCAACCCCGCCCCCTCCCCAAAGTCTCCGCCCCCTCCCCTGCTTCCCGCGAATATTTGATTCGCGGGAAGCCTGAAGCAGGTAAGGAGGGTGTGGGGGGAGGAGGCGCGGCCCAGGCTGGCCCCCCGGCGTTTCCAGCCTGGGTCGGCTCGGGCCCTGGGGTGCCGGCCCCGGCCGACCACCCCCGGCCCGCCCAGCACTGCCGGCCCCCGGCGGCCCGGCGCACCCCCCGGCTCCCGGCCCCGCGGGCCCGGCTCCCCGCCGGCCCGGCCCCCCGCCGGCCCGGCCGACCCGGCTCCCCGCCGGCCCGGCCCCCCGCCGGCCCGGCCGACCCGGCTCCCCGCCGGCCCGGCCCCCCGCCGGCCCGGCCGACCCGGCTCCCCGCCGGCCCGGCCCCCCGCCGGCCCGGCCGACCCGGCTCCCCGCCGGCCCGGCCCCCCGCCGGCCCGGCCGACCCGGCTCCCCGCCGGCCCGGCCCCCCGCCGGCCCGGCCGACCCGGCTCCCCGCCGGCCCGGCCCCCCGCCGGCCCGGCCGACCCGGCTCCCCGCCGGCCCGGCCCCCCGCCGGCCCGGCCGACCCGGCTCCCCGCCGGCCCGGCCCCCCGCCGGCCCGGCCGACCCGGCTCCCCGCCGGCCCGGCTGGACCGGCTCCCCGCCGGCCCGGCCGGACCGGCTGACCGGCTCCCCGCCGGCCCGGCCGGACCGGCTGACCTCCCGATTTTCCCGGACATGCCCGGCTTTTGGGGATTTCCCCCCGGACGGGGATTTGAGCCCCCAAAAGCCGGACATGTCCGGGAAAATCCGGACGTATGGTAACCCTAGCTCAGGCCCTTGTTGGCAGGGGCTGAGCGGATAAACAGTTCAGGTAAGGCACGCCTAGGCTTCTGTAGCCGAGCGTTGGGTGAGGGGGAAGCCTGCCACCCGTGCGGAGGGTGGCAGGGGGGAACGCAGGCCCACCCACTCCACTGCGTTCCAGCCCGGGGCCCTAACAGCGGTTGCTGCCGCTGCTGGTCAGTGGGGTATCCAGACCGCAACACACTGACATAGGCTCACACTCGGTTACAGCCGGACCGGGGTCGGCTACCCCCGGGCTGCTTCCATGATCCCCCTCAAAGCCTACCTCGTTCATCGCGCCGGGATCGGGCCAGTCCATCTGCATGGGCTCCTCTCTGCCCGGGCTCGGCGGCAAGTCCGGTAGCTCTGCCGGGAAGTCCGGCCAATTGTCCTCAGGCGGCTCCGCTGGATAGCAGCAGGGGCGAAGGGGTTCGGGTCCAGTCTCACCCTCAGGGTTAGTGGGGTGCGGTTCCCAGGGATTCTCCCAGTGGCGGGCGTGAACGGGCTCCGGCGGCTCCTCCTCGTAGCGGGCCCAGGGTAGCTCAGGCCAGCTAGGGTCCAGGCCTCGGCCTTCGGCGGTCTCCTGGCCGGGAGCTCCCGGCCACACGTCTACTCCCTGTGGTGGCTGGCCGCAGACTGAGCTCTGGCGGCCGGCCTTTATACTTCCTGTCCCGCCCCTTGACTTCCGGGGGGCGGGGACAGGCGGTGGTGGTCCCACCCACTCTGGGGTCTGCACGTGGGCTCCCTCTTCTGGGCAGGAGGGGAGCCACACCGACTCACTACAGGAAGTATCGTGCATCTTATGACAGGAAGAAGAGCTTCATAATTTCACCTAAAATCCTCTGATTTTGAGCCTCAAGGGATTTGAGATAATAGCTTCATAGGGGCAGTTGAATCTCAGTGCAAAGTACATCTGCATGAGGGAGTGTGACTGGGGCTGAGTGCAGGGTGAGTTGATGCCCTGAAGTAACTACTGACGGAAACCGGGTGTTCTGCTTTGCAGCTTATCAGTGGAGGTGAGCCCAGTTAACTTATCGGTCCTGTTTCAACCCAAATCTTGTGCAAGGTAGAGGCAAGAAGTATGTGATCCACAGTGAATGCAACAGCCTGTCTTTGAAGGAGGCTGCTGGGATAGAGCAAATGGGATAGGTTAAAAAAAGGGGGGGGGGGATTTCCCCTTCCCAACTTGAATCCAGTATGTAAATGCCCAAACGGGTGTACATGTAGCTGTACCAGTGCTGGTGTTCGTCTTACACAATAGTCACTTAAATCACCACAGATAGCTTATCTGTCCCAAGCACATTTCTGTGCCAGATTCACTCTTGTATTGCATCCCCCATTAGATTCTATTTGTGGCAAAACCTCAAACCTTCCCTTTTCACCTCTCCTGTGAATCTATATTAAGAAGATAACAGGCAAGTTGTTTTCAAACCAAAATGCTCTGCTCAGTATTTTGGTTCCACCTTAGATGGACAATCTACCCTGTTCATTTGTAGTGGAAACTGTCAGTTCATGAAATATACCATGATGGCCAGTTGCATTCCTATGGTCGTGGCTCTAAGCTTTACCTCAGTAGTTTTTCTTCAACTGATTGCACATGTGCATTCCGCTCTTGGTGTGTATGCGCCCTGCGCACACTCACATTTCCCTCAGTGGTACTCGTTGGGGAAGCTTGAGAGCCCTTTGCTCTCACACCCCACTGTGTGCTGGTATAAAGGACCCAGCAGCCCCAAAGCCCCATTCGGTTCCTTCTTGCCATCCGTGACAGTCGCTGGAATTGTTTGGCTTGCCTTAGCAGATACTCTGTGTACAGCTCATTGTAAATTTCTTGTAAATAGTTAACCAGTTTTATAGTTACTTAGGGTTAGTTATTAGGTACTATCTGTGGCACTTTTCTTTTTCAGTTTCCAGATCTGAGGTTTCCAGTTTTCAGTACCGAGCGATCCCTCAGTCACCGGGCTTCATGCCCTGCGTCTCTTTTCTAGGCCGATGCCCACGAGCAACCCACCCTCACGCTGCTTAACGTGTTTGGGGGAAGCTTGTGTTTGGGGTCGTTGCTAATATTGCAAAGACTCTAAGCCAAGGACTAAAAAAGACTGAAGACAGGCTGAACTTTTTGCTTATGAATGCAGCCCTGAGACTCCCTTAAAAACCCAGTCATCCTGACTCAGCACTAAGGGCTTCAGTTAGGAGTGCACCTCCTCTGCTGCCTAAGACCCAGCAGGGCTCACCCTCTCCAGTGCCTAAGAAGAGTCTCTAGACACCCCGAGGGAGGAAGATCACCGACACCTACATTTAATAAGAGCGCCCGGATAGCTCAGTCGGTAGAGCATCAGACTTTTAATCTGAGGGTCCAGGGTTCAAGTCCCTGTTCGGGCACAAAAGTTTTTGGGGGGGAGGGATAGCTCAGTGGTTTGAGCATTGGCCTGCTAAACCCAGGGTTGTGAGTTCAATCCTTGAGGGGGCCACTTGGGGATCTGGGGCAAAATCAGTACTTGGTCCTGCTAGTGAAGGCAGGGGGCTGGACTCAATGACCTTTCAAGGTCCCTTCCAGTTCTAGGAGATGGGATATCTCCATTAATTATTATTAATAAGCATGTGGAATCCAAAATCCACGCACTCCTCTTCTCAGATGGCGCCACGATGGGCACCATTCACTCCAGCACTGAGGCAGGCACCATTGAGTCCAGGGCCCCAAGTGACACCTACATCTGCAGTACTGCAGCAACCCGAGATTGTCTCAATACCAACCACACTGAAGGCACTTGCAGCCACGAGAGATCTGCTGAGCCTGCTGGTATCCCTGGCAGTGCAGGATACTGCGTTCCCAGTACCAGCAGACAGAGGGGCACCGGTGTTGGTGCTGTGACAACCTCCTGTGCTTTAGACTTCATGCCCATCAGTACTGTTGAAGGAGAAGCCTGTGATGTTGGCTGCTCTATGCTTTTCGCCGAATCGGTGCTGTTCTCCGACACCCTCAGGAGTTGCCCCCTTGGTGTGCACAGGTGACTCATCCTCCTGAATTGGAGATTGGTGCCTATGATTCCCAGCATCGGAGCCAGTCATGCTACTCTTCCCCTTCCTCCCCCTGGGTAATTACTATGTAGGTTGCCTCAAGATCCTTCAGGTGGAGTGGGATTGGGTATGTCAGTGGGGCCGGCCACTGGTCCAGTGGCCCTTTTGGAACCCATAGGGTTCTCCCGTTTCTCGCTCCTGCACAAGACGTTCCTGCTCTGTGTCGTCAGGGAGGTGTGGGGAGACTATTCGCCAGGCACTCCCCGTTCCCGATTCCAGTATTGAGCAGGAGCCGCCTGCTGGACAGCTAACGGAGAAGGGGCAGCCGCAACCTGTGCTGGCTTCGTGCTCTTCCTCTCCTGACTGGTAGTTTCTTCAGGAGGCATCTCACCCGCTCCAGAGCTCACCGGGAAATGCCACCAGTTTTGTTCCCTACAAGGTCACAGTCCAGGTTCCATCATGGACGCTTTCCTGCTAACCTGGTCGAATAAGCTCTGCTACACTTTCCCTCCAATTCCAGTCCTACATCGAGTGTTGGCAAAGCTCAAACGGGACCATGCCCGGGCCCAGCATGGCCTTGGCAGCACTGGTTCTCCATTCTGCTGGATCTGTCAATGGAGTCTCTGATATTGCTTCCTTTGGACCCACGTGTAATTTCACAGGTTCCTGGTCAGCTGCTCCATCCAAACCTGCGGGTTCTTTGTTTAACAGCCTGGAGGCTCCCTGGCTAAATCCTAGAGAGGAGTCTTGCTCGGCTCAAGTTCAGGATGTCTTGTTAAATAGTAGAAAGCCCTCTGTCAGGCCTACTTACGTTTCAAAATGTGAGCCTGTGTGCACAGAGACTCCAATCCCTTCACTGCTTTGTGACTTGAGAGACACCGAGTGGAATGCACATGTGAAATCACTTAAAGAAGAAAAAAACCATTACTAACCTCCCATAACAGTTGTTCTATGAGGTGTGTTGCACATGTTCCTTCTACCACCCGCCATCCTTTGTTTTGGAGTCGTCCAGCAAGAAGGAACTGACAGAGCTCTGGGCCAGTGGGGCCCTTTAGACTGGCACACGGTGGTGTGCCATGGCAGAGGACACTTGAGCTGCCCCGGCAGGTACCCCTGAGGGAAAATTTCCAACGAGTGTACGCAGGGCACCTGCGCACTGAGAGTGGATTGAACATGTGCAACACATCTCAAAGAACAACAGTCAGAAGGCTAGTAACTGTGACAATGGAGCCTCACTCTGACCCGTCATCAAATTGCATCTAGGCTTGGCAGAATTGGATTCTTTTTTTTTAAATGTTGGCAATTAATATAGATTTTTAAGCTTTTTTCCCTCAGTTTTTAAGTATTTAATTTTCACAGTCGTGGGAAATTAATGGGGAGTTGAATTAGGGCAGTCCCCACAGCAGGGCTGCAGGGGGCTCCCTGCCCGACCGAGGGGCCCAAGATACTCAGTCGCAGAGTGGACAGGAGGCTGCGGTCCTCGCCTGGTGAAGCAGAGACTCCCGGTCAGGACCACAAGGAGGAGGAGGAGCCTCCAGCCGAGAGGGAGGCCAACTGCTGCTGAATGGTTCCCGCCCAGGGATGGCCATCACGCTCCCGGTCAGTGAGTGAGTGGGGCACGACAGTGGAGCTGCGGAGGACTCCCTGTGCAGCCCCAGGTCCAGTGACAGCAGCTCACTACAGGTGCTACGTTCGGGGCAGACAACGCTTGCCAGCTGTTATTAATGGAAAGCTTTTAATCAATTTCTGTATGTCAGCGAAACGGACGTTTACCAGTGATTAAAAATGTAAATTGAATCCTGCCAAGCTACATGTCTAACTCACCCTGTGTCCTCTCCTAAGGGGAGTGTTTGTTTTATCATTCTGTGAGCTCTCTGGATAATACTTCCTGTTCCTTTATTAATGCTCCCCAAAGACATGAGACTTGTCCAGGATGTTACTCACTGAAAGGCTATTAGCTGTCAGCTCTTTACTGTATCCCCTGGGAGCTGGTACTGGTCTAGCAGGGTACAAATGGCAGCTTTCCAGATGTAAAGAGCCCTGGGTGCGTGCTGATTGAGGAGATGTTTCTTGCTGACTGAAGCTCTGCACTCGAAATAGAAAGCGCTCTCGTTAGTTGGAGATGCATCTCCATCTAACACCGGCTGGTGTCTGTTGCACACGAGTTTTATGGACTAGCTCCCATTGCAAGAAAAATGGAAGTAGGTTGCAAAACTGCAGTGCACTGCTGGGTAGTTGAAGAGGGTTTATTTAGAGCTGAGCAAATAATTGATTTTTTTTTTGCTTCAGTTGTTCAACCAAAAAAATCTTTCTCACACAATTAATTTGGGGTTGACCTAAAATGGGAATGTTACGTTTTTCTCACCAAAAGGAAAAACTAGTATCATTGTCGTGTGACTGCTGTGCTGGGAAGAGGTGCAGGGGTGAGCAGTGGCCAGTCCAGCGCCTATTGTCCTTCGGACCGGTTACCAGAGGAAGACGTAATGGATCACCCATAGTTTCAATGTGTGCGCATAGCCGAGTCCTTGGATGTGACAGGTTCTTTGGGAGCGACAGCGGGGCTGAGATGTGACTCTGCAATGGAGTTCTAGGTTCAGTTCCCAGCTTGCGTAGCCTCTCACGGGGATAGCGGATACGGGTTGTGAAGGGCACAGAATTAGCAGCAGTGTGTACAATTTAAAAACTAGGGCAGCTGAAGCGCAAGGGTTGAACAGCAGGGGGCAGAGTGTGGAGTCCAGCCTGCCCCCTCCACCAGCCAGGACTGCATTAGGGGGACACTAAACCTCTCCCGGCAGCTACAGCCAGGCAGCAGCATTTGGGGCTCTGTTCTCCTCTGCACTCATCCACCCACAATGGGATCATGCAGCGGCCAAGTCACATGAGATGCCAACTACTGCCCTAGTGGCAGGCGAGAGCCCATCAGCAGCATGAGGCAGAAGAAGGTGTGTAAAAGCACCTTGATGTACAATGAGAAGAATGGACCACGCAGCCGCATCCCACTGGGGGCTGCAGGGACACTGGACCCACCAGTGTTCCACTCACAAGGTCTTGTGCACCCCTCACTCCATCCTACTCCCCTTGCACTCAGAGGAATGAAGCAGAAGAGGTGGAAGGGTTTACCCAGCTGCTAGAGGGGAAAAAGCAATTGTCCATCTCTCCCCCTGTATGCACCGACAGTAGAGGGAAGTTACAGGAGTCCCTGTGCCAGGGAATATGTGGATCCTCTATAGGGGGCAGTAACCTGCCTATGGGTCCCCAAGCCCCCTTTCCTTGCTCGAAGTGGCCCTCGTCTGGGTCTCAAAATGAATGGAATTGGTTTATAGGCCAAGAAACCCCCAAATATCAGTGTAATGTGCTCACAAGGGAGTCAGTCCTGGAGCTTCTTCCTCCCTCTGCTGGTGCTTTCTCATAGAACACTTAGTGCATTTGTTCGGCGACCCTTAACCATTTGCTGCTGCAGTAGATTCCCTCGGTGCTGGGACTGGAGAGACGTTGCCCTTCCTGCCGTTCTGGGGGAGACAGATTACCCCATGCGTCAGAGCTGAATGGCTTTGAGATCCCAATGGCAGTAACGGTGCTGGCCTGCAGAGGTCAGTGCATGCCAGAGAACAGGCTGATGGGGAGAAGGAGCACTAGACAAGCTTGCACTGAACAGCTTGTTGGAGCAGAACTGGTGTCTTGGATTGTGAGCACTCCGGCAGGGGCTGTCCCCTGAGTGCATACAGTGCCTAGCACATCAGGGCACTCCTGGTAAACAAAGTGTTATACCACTAACCCCCTTTTCCATTTCTCTGTCCCCTGCTGCCTGCCTGAAAATCCCTGTAATGGTGGGAGGAAGAGAACCTGAAGATGTTCCTAGGAGTTGCTCCCCTCCGGCAGGTGGGCTAGATCAGTAAGAATCCCAGGCCTACAGCCCTTTAGGGTATGAGCTGGGGTGTCCATCTCTCCCCAGGCCCACGACGCCCCTTCCCAACTTTGCTGTTAATATGACAGCAGGAGCTGGAGTTAATATTACAATAGCAGCATTCTGCCAGCATGGTACGAACACGGGAAAAGAGGTGATTTCTGCCCCAAGAGCACATGCAGATAATGGGTGGGTGGAGGAAGGAAGCACCACTGAACCTGTTTTACGGATGGAGAGACAAAGGGCCAGCTGTTCAGAGGCATTGAGGTGACATATAACTAAGCAGGTTAGGTGCCTAAATCCCTTCTGCACTCAATTGGAGTTAGGCACGTGACCTGCAGAGGCAGTTTTGAAAATCCCACTAGGTGCCTAAATGCCTTTGGCCAAGAGGTGAAGGGCCAGGTCTCCCACCCTAGTTCTCAAGCACAAGGCTGTACTGCCTGCTAGGGGGGCCACTCCCGCATTCCCAGAATACTAGCCATCCCTGCCAGCGTGACCCTGCCCCTCCCGGCAAGTGGGCTTGCTGCATCAGGACGCCATTTTGAAGTGCACCCTGCTCCGCCCCTGCCAGCATGCCCTCATGCATGGCACATGCCAGGTCCCGCCGGCAGGAGTGGAGTGATGCACTCTTCAAGTTGGCGTCCCCTGGCTGGTACCGGCCAAGACCACGTCCGGTTTTGTCTCAGTACCGGCCAGGGCACAAAGCACCTAAAACCGGCTGAATGGCCAACCTACTTCCTGCTCTGCTGCTGTTCGAGAGAGAAGTTTCTGTATGGGTTTGGACCCCAACTGTTACTTATTCCTGGCCATGGGCAGCTGGTGAAGCTTCCCCTGGGGGAGGCCAGCTCCCTGTCCCTCCTTCCGCCTGCAGCCATGCCCGCACTCAGCCCCAGACCCCGCCACCACTCATGCCCCCCCCCACTGCTTGCTGCATTCCTCCTCTTCCCCCTCCCATCCCTGTGAGGCCCCCACCGCTTGCTGTGTCCCTCCCACCCCCTGCAAGAACCCCACTGCTCCCCGCATCTCTCCTCCACAAACTCCTTCCCCCAAAGCCCCCGCTGCTCGTGATCTCCATGTCCCGCCTCTCCTCCACCTGCTCCCCTGCGAGAACCCCACCACCCACAGGGACACAGTGAGCGGTGAGTGGCAGGTGGTGGTGGGGCTTGCAGGGGAGGGGGGGTGAAGGAAAGGTGGGACGTGGGAGCGGAGGGGACCTCTGGAGGGGGGGGTGGAGTGGAGGAGGGAAGGGACTCAGCCAGGCAGCTGGGCCCAATGGGGGCCTTGGGGAATGGGCAGAGCAGGGACGGGAAGAGGCAAAGTACAGGTGGGGCCACCATGGCCCAGGCGTCCAGTGGCAGGTCGGGGGCGGCTGTGCTCGCTGCCCATATGCCTGGCTCTGTAATGGGTCCTGTTTAATTTGTACTGAACTGACAGTTCCATCTGCCTCTTCATGTTCCCCTTTCTTTCTCCAGCCAGGTAATCATTAACGTGGGGTTTCTAGCCGCAGCAGTAAATTAAAAGACAGTAATTTTGTTTTAAGAGGTCTTATTAGAAAGATAAGCTGAGAACAAAACTGTGACAGACGACCTGCTCCTTGTCCTGGAGCTGGCGAACTAGTTAGCAGTTGTTTGAGACCTTGGGAAACCAGAGCTGTCCTCTATAATGACTCAGGATCATTGGATGATAACGCTGCAGAAAGTGTTTTACCCGCTTCTGGCCATAACTGGGATCCCATGTGAGTATGCGGGGCAGGAGGGGTGTGGCTGGATAGTCATCTTCATACATTTTAAGGCTGAAAGGAAGAATTGTAATCCTGCATCCATCTCATAGCTTCTGGTTGCCCTGGAGCAGGGCTTTAGAGACACACACCCAGTCTTGACTTAAAGACTTCTAGTGATGGAGAATCCACCAAGTCGCTAGGTGAGTTACCCTCACTGTCAAAAAGGTGTGCCTTATATTCAGTCTCTATTTGTCTAGCTTCGACTTCCAGCCACTGGATTTTTGTCATGCCTTTGTCTGCTAGGTTAAAGAGCTCTCTACTATCAGAAATCATATTTCATGTACAGGTACCTGTAGACCCTGATCAAGTGGTTTCTTAATCTTCCCTCTGCTACCCTAAATAGACTGTGCTTCTGAAATCTCTAACTGTAAGGCAGGTTTTCCAGACCTAAGTTAATTCCAGTAGCTTTTTTCTAAGCCCTTTCCAGTGTTTCAATTTCCTTTTTGAAATGTGGACACCTGGAGACACTATTTCAAACCTGGGGAAACAACTTTGAATGTTGGGGGGTGGATTTTTCTAGCTCTAGCTAGAAAATGGAAGATCACTTCTGAGCATGTTCCACACTGAACCCTGGGTTTCTAAGTGCAACAGGAGATAAAGGTGCTCAGGGAACAGGAGAACAGATGGGGGCACAAATAATAATAAATAAATTAATGGAGATATCTCCTAGAACTGGAAGGGACCTTGAAAGATCATCAAGCCCAGCCCCCTGTCTTCACTAGCAGAACCAAGTACTGATTTTTGCCCCGGATCCCTAAGTGGCCCCCTCAAGGATTGAATTCACAACCCTGGGTTTAGCAGGCCAATACTCAAACCATTGAGCTATCAATTATGGTGCAGTCAACACCTCTGTCTGGCTGGTGGTCTCCTTCACCGTCGAGCGCTTCGTGGCTATCAACACCTTCAAGCTGAAGGCAAAGCTGTGCTCCCCGAGACGCACGCTCTACACAATCGCCTTGGTTCACATCTACGGCTACCTAGTGGCTATCCCGTATTATTGGTCCAACATGAACCTCTTGATTTCTTTTGCTGCAAACGTTTTTTGCACCATCCTCAATTTTTAATAATAACTTAAAATGTCTGGGGTGAAATCTTGGCTCCGTTGAAGTCAATGGCAAAATTCCCATTAAAATCCTAGCTTCATTGGAGTCATCCTCTGTCTCTTTTTGAATTATGTGATGTAGAGAGAGAGGCGGCTGCCCTGCTAAATGTGACCTGAAAAGGATTTTTAATCTGGGTTTGTCTCTTTTTGCTTCTTTATTATAGATAAACTTTTAAATGTTTATAAGGAAAAGGAATTTTTAAAAAGCATTAGATCTTGTCTATCTGTGTGAGAACTTGACCGGTATAGTTATTCCACAGTAACTCACAGCTAACTCATAGAATAGTTATGCTGCTCAATTTCCCCCGTGTAGACAAGCCCTTTAAAATATCAAGAATGTTACTTCCTCGGTTTTGTTAGAGGACTTCTTTGTGGGATCTTCGCTGTATATTGAGTGCTTTCTTACCATTTGAATGCAGGTGGTGGTGAATCTTTAACATATACTGTCTTTTCCTACATGTTTGTTAGGCATTGGAGTTGAATAAGTGTTAACCATAACAACACCCTGTCTGACTAAAAATCCCTTCCCCTCTGTTACTCAGCTTGCTTTCTCCTATCTCTTGTGATATCATCATCTCGTCAGTTTTCCATTTGCCTATGGAGTTCCAGCGTGGACAAAAACCTGAATTTCTAATGCACCAACGAGCAGCCTCTCTCCTTCCCTCTTTTGCTTCTTTATGGATGAAGCTAAGACATGGGTTTCTAATTTGCAGGTCACCTGTAAAACAGCCATGCAGAAATCTCTCTCCAGTCAAACAGCAGCACCCTCCCTTGGGCCTGTTTGGCTCAGGGCATGTCTACATGTGCAAACTGACCAAAATCATGGTGTTCTGCAATAGCTAGCTGCCCACATGGGCAGCTATTCCAGAAGAGGGGTGAAGAAGAGCTTACTCTGCTTTGGCTATGCCAGTCAATTTCCCTGTGTAAATGAGGCGTGAAGGGTTTGGGGACCCCGCCTGGCTGGTAGTATTGCAGAGTAAAAGCTGTCAGCTTGATTCAGCACATATGTGATGGTTCTCAGGGTACCCAGGACTGTCAGTCATGTTGGTATCCTCAGCCTGTAGCGTGAGGGACTCTTGTGCTTAGCTGGGTGACAGCTCCCTGACACCACCAGCCTGTCAGACACTCCAGCACTCTCCTCTGGGCTGTACCAGGCCTGGCTTTGCCTTGCAAGTTAACAAGAGATGCAGCTCAGTCCCCAAGCCCCTTTGAAGCATCCCCCTGTGATGTCCAGCCCCTGCCACTGGCTACTCAGGGAAATACCAGGTCTGCTGTCCCACCATGGCTTGCAGGGTCTGTGGCTCCAGGGCTTCCAGATTCCTTGGCCAGCTGGCTCTCAGGGCCGCCAGCTCAGAAGCTGGGGTTTGCAGAGCTTCCAGGCTCCTTGCTGATTAGATTCAGCTCTGGTCCAGCACTTTGCTTAATCCCACAGCGTTTAGATCTATTTCCAGTGAGAACAAGAATAAGTTTCTGATCAAAGATTCAACATTCAAGTGACAGTGAGTGAGGATCTTGGAAACAAATGATTACATATCAGACAAAATCATAACATGCTTTCTAGAGACTCAACTTAACTAACAAGTTAACCTCCTGTCTAAAGAAATTTCTCATCCAACATCTTCTGCAGTTTTTCAGCCCAGCTTGGCTGAGATCCTGTTTTCATGAATGTAAATGCGCTGTCCGTTTACTTCCTAGATGCAGGGTTGTTACCGAAATATCGGGTCCACCTAGCTGAGAGCCAATAACAGCCAGACAGGGATAAGGAAGAGTTGCTTTATTCTGCAGAAGAACGGAGAGCTTTGCACCTTAGTACAAAAACTCTGTCTTACACACATTTTACAGATCCTTTATACACATTCAGACAAAGGTCCTTGCAGTGTTAACACTTGATTGGTGGTTGTCAGACCCAGGCTTTTGCTATCTGGTCAGTGAAAACCGGCTTGGGACCAGCTCCAACTACCTTTAGGCCTTGAAGGGAAGACAGTTGAAAAGTTCAGGCTACTGTGTACTTGAAGTGTCTGCTTCCCCCTAATGGCCCTGGTTGACATAAAGGCTGCTCTGTTAAGGGGGGGTCACTAGTAACTTTCACAGTCCCCCCTTCGGGCCTGACAAATTCAAAAATTGTCAGGCCCGTTATGCAATTTGCGATCAAGCTGGAGGGACAGATACTGGGTTTTCTTATGGACAGCAGAGCTTTTGATCATAGCATTACACAGGCATTTGGCACATTGTATCATTGTCCAAATAACACATAGAAAGAAAAGAATCCATTTAACAATTGTTTGAAAGAGCCCCGTAAACCATGACCTAAGGTCTGGAAGGAGGTCCTCAAAACTAAAGGTGTGATCAAGTGATAAAGCACGGAAAACAACAGCAACATTCTTAATGGCTTGTAAATCCTGCTCAATTAAGCCAGAATAATTAACATAGAAACAACATTTTTCCCCGATGCGAGCACAAGTCCCCCCCTAATTGGTTCATATGCTTGGAAGGAGCATTGAGAATGTTTGTACTTCCACCCAGAAAGTTTCCAAGTATGTCTCCATGGCCACAGATCAGATGGTACTCCTGATGTGTCTGTAAGGGCAGTGGGCCAAGCCTGATGCTCTAGATCATTCCGAATGGCCATTAGCTGGTCACTCAGGAAATCCTGAATTTCTGAACATGCTAGATCCCACTGCAATGCCTTCCCAGCCTCAGTGATATTCAATACCATTTCTGTCAGCAACTTCTGGGTCATAGAACTAAGGGCGGAGATAACATGTAACTCACCAATTCCAGCCTGTACCTGGGTTAGCTGTGCCCCAATTTCTCATCATGTTTTGGTTCTTAAAAATATTCCAAACTGCTGCTGCACTATTGGCCCCATCCCATAGGGATCCGGTCAAGTCACTTTTCTTTCTAGAGGAAATAACCCAAGCCCTCTGTTGTGCTAATCTAATGGCAGCCCCCTGTGAGCAATTGGGTATGTAGAGGTGATCTGGAAACTGAATAAGGGTAATGAAAATTTAACAGTCCCTAGTGTAGTGTTAATCACAGTTCATTGATATCCTAATACATTTCTTTTTGGTGTAGTACTATACCACATTCTCAAGCATGGGTCCCACAAGTTTCTTCCTGCCAGTGTATAATTCTTTGTTTCTTCACCAGGGTCAGTTCTTAATGTCTCTTGTAGTCAGGAATCCCTGGACTTTGGTGGTTCCAATGAAGCAAGTGTTCCTTCTTCTCTTTTCCTGAAACAGTGTGGTTTAGCATCATACAGGGGAGAGGTTACTAGCACATCACCCTGTAATGGTTTTGCTTCTTCTAGAAAAATCCAAAGGCACAGTAGGTCTGTCAGTGGACAAGGGAGAGGTTACTAGCACTTCACCTTGTCTTTTTTCCTTTTTCCTGCTGTCCAGAAGGCACAGCAGAGCTAGAAGGAGAAATAGGCTTATCAGTCGGAGAGTCCTCCCGAGGTTGAGGGGTCTTTTTACAGTGAGAAGCATGGGTCCAGGCAGGTAGTCCTTGGCACTTCATAGCGGTGTTGGTGGTTAACAGGACTTGGAAAGGGCCTTTCCAGTGGGGAGCCAAAGCAGTCTTTCATTGATAGACTTTACGTAGACTCAGTCTCCTTGTTTCAATGAATGGCAGGGCTGCTAGGGTCTTTGGGTAGCACTTCTTTTATCTGTGAGAAAAGAAACCTAACACATTTCATTAATGCTTGGCAGTGTTTTGCAGATCTCCTAGTTGCTTGGGCACATTCAGGCCCCCCTTTTCTTGGCTATCAGCCAAGTCTTAGCTGTGGGCAGTGTCCTTGGATTGGGCCAGCATCTTATCTTTGGACTGAGTTTGCTAGCTATTTTTTTTTCCAGTTAACTCGTTCTGTTCTTTTTCCTTCTTCCCTTCTTGGCTTCTTTTAACCTACAAAGGAAACTTCCACTCTTCACTCACACACCTTTTCCCAACAATGAACACATACAGATTGCCATTATACAGTACATTAGTCTTATTATTCAATGTATGCCATATACACCCTTCCAGTAAAATAACTTTATTACAGAGCTTTGGAGCAACAAACCAGGACAAGCACACCCACCTTTGAGGAGTCCACTCGGTACAACCTCTTGTGTCCAATAGCTTTCCTCCCTCCCCAGCCCTCTGGCTAGAAATCTGAGGTAGCCAGAAGGATCCCATGGGCAATATGGGGAATGGGTTAACCTTCCATGTCCTTGCTTCCAAAGACTGTTGGTATGCAAATTTTAACAACAATTTTGGCCATAGAACACAAAAATAATTCCTATTGTGCCAGTAAATGCATGGTACGTTGAATGCTATTCAGCTGGCATCCGTTTTCTCTGATGATCTGAAAGACAAAAGAACAGAGGTCTACCCCTTCTGGGCAGTCAGTCATTGCTTAAAATATTTCCTTTATATACACATACTCTTGTAGATTTTAGGCAAAACAGAATTACCCCATATTTCCTTGTATTTATTTCATAGGCAGCCCAGGTTTCAGTGGCTTCTACTTTATTAGTTAGAAAATTGCATTAATACGGATGCTTTCTGGCTTGCTTCCAGATCCAAAGCTATCCACAGCTTAAAGATTCTTACTTAAAAAAAAGGGGACACAATTAACTTTCCCAGACTTTTGATTGCCTTTTACTTCTAACTCCTGCTTTCAAACACCCAGTGATCTGAAAAAGACAACACAACCTATATTGGTAGGTTTGCATTTCTTTTACCTCTGCTACAATATACACTGCACATGTTCTGGGGAAAATGCACATCCTCTCCACAATTCAATTTCCACAACACTAGCCACATCAATTTCTACACAAGGTGTAACTATTTCTTTTTAAACACCGGGTAAAGACCATTTACTTAACATATAATCTAAAGGGCTATCCTCAGAGGGTTTTACCAGAGACCCACCCATCTGCCTGCTGACACTCTAACAGAGAATTACACAGAGAACAGAGGGAATTATGGCCTAATAGGATCCTATTACAGGAATTTCTACTAATACTGACCGCTACAGGGGATGGGACAGAAGGATCCCAATTCGACCTCAGAGCTTCATCGCACGCGATGGCTTCCACTCTGAGGAATTACGAATGAGAGGCTCAGTTCCGTCCACACACCTAACGCCCAAATGTATAAGACAGAAATTCATTAACCGGTTAACCAGACCAGAACCAGATAGTGTCTCCTTATCCTATTAGGACTCACCTTATCGGAGCACAAACCCCAGGGGCTGCGGTGAAGCAGAGAAAAGGGGCGAAACACCCCATTGGCGCCGTTCCCAATTCGCCGCAGCCGTCCGGAGTCCAATGTCCGAGCTAGGAGAGTCCCGGCGGAGTCGCCAGAAACTGTTACCGAAATATCAGGTCCACCTAGCTGAGAGCCAATAACAGCCAGACAGGGATAAGGAAGAGTTGCTTTATTCTGCAGAAGAAAGGAGAGCTTTGCACCTTAGTACAAAAACTCTGTCTTACACACATTTTACAGATCCTTTATACACATTCAGACAAAGGTCCTTGCAGTGTTAACACCTGATTGGTGGTTGTCAGACCCGTGCTTTTGCTCAGGGCCAGCTCTAACTTTTTTGCTGCCCCAAGCAGCAAAAAAAAGTGCCGCCCCCCCCCCCAACCGAGCGCCGCCAGAACCCCCCCCAGAGCGCCACCCCCCGCGCCGCCCCCCCCGCCGAGCGCCGCGCGCCAGAGCCCACCCCACCCCCTGCACCGAGCGCCGCCGGAACCACCCCCTGAGTGTCGAGCCCCGCGACGCCCCCCCCCCCCCCCCCCGCCGAGCGCCGCTGGAGCCTGCCCCTGCCCCCTGCCAAGCGCCGCCGGAACCCCCCTCCAGCACCGCGCCCGCGCCGCACCCCCCACGAGCGCCACGCGCCGGAACCCTCCCCCCGAGCACCGAGCCCCACACTGCCCCCCCCGCCGAGCGCCACGCCACCGGAGCCCACCCCCCGCCGAGCGCTGCCGGAACCCCCTTCCAGCGCCACACCCCGCGCAACCGGAGCCCCCCCCCAGCGCCTCGCCCCCTCCCCCCGCGGAATGCTGCGCCGCGCTCCCCCCGCCGCCCCTTACCAGGCGCTGCCCCAAGCATGTGCTTGGGTGCCTGGTGCCTGGAGCCGGCCCTGCTTTTGCTATCTGGTCAGTGAAAACCGGCTTGGGACCAGCTCCAACTACCTTAAGGCCTTGAAGGGAAGACAGTTGAAAAGTTCAGGCTACTGTGTACTTGAAGTGTCTGCTTCCCCCTAATGGCCACTGGTTGACATAAAGGCTGCTCTGTTAAGGGGGGGTCACTAGTAACTTTCACAACTTTTCAGTTGCTTGTAACTTTGCATTGGGGAGCCCTGAAACTTCCCACCTCTGGCCTCAGCCCAATGACAGAGTTTGTTTTTATTTATTTTAAGTTAAATTGGACAGGAAACATTTCTGATACTTTCAGCTGAGGGGGGGGGGGGAAGCACTTTCTCTATTAGCATAAAAAAGTCTTCGATTTTTCAAACAGTTCTAGTACCTGAGTGGTTTGGGGCCAAATCCTGGATTGCATCAAAAACACAACTCCTAGGTTGAACATGTGCCTCTTGGAATCATGGTGGAAATCCACTTTGATTTGCCCAACCTTAAAAAAAAAAAAAATCTTATTTTGCTCATGCAAATGGGATTACACAAGGAAAATGGTAATACAAATTTTAAAACTTGTAAGGCACTCAGTTATCCCAGTGATGAGCACAGTACATAGATAGGCAAATCGAAAAATAGGTCCGATAGATGGGTATGCGTGGTAATTAGATAAACAGACATTTCTCTCTCCTTGTGAAAATGTTATAGAATGTAATAGAAATTGGTAACTTTTCCATCGTGTTTTTGAACCATCCTATCAAATACAATAAATAATTATAACCCTGCTATAGAATTCTATAGGATGGTAAAAAAGCAACTCACAGAAAGCAGCGGTGCCCTTTCAGATTGCAATGGGGAGGGGCAGGAGTCCAGCAGGACTTTCAGCAGGAGTCCAGAGGCTGTTTAGGTCCCTGGAAGCTCTTGGATTATTTGAAGAATAGAAGTGTAAAAATGAGTCTATTTCAAGAGCATTTGTTGTGATTATTTCCTATACATTTAATAACAATTCATGAAGGTTTACTACAACAAAATGACCAACACAGGACAAACAGGAAACTAAGCAAGCTAAGCCATCGGCACCTGTGGCACGTAGATCCAGCATCAAATAAAACCTAATTTCAATTTTAGAAAACAACAAGCGTCGGAGCACACAGAATTTCTTCCATAGGAATGACACTCAAAGCAGACATCCCAAACCAATAACTAACAAACAAAGTCAACTAATAAAATCTAAAAGAAAACCCTCCAAAAACAACCACTCTCCCCCAAGCAGAGTTTTGATGCTGAAAAGGGTGAAGTGCCAGATTGTCCATATAATTCACTAGGGACTGTGCTAATGCTCTTGATTTTATGTGGAAGGCGCTCAGATTTTACGGTGAAGGGTGGCAGTATAAAACCGATACGTAGGAACACAGACAGGTGTTACCAGTAGTCATACTGAACAGAAAACTGTGTTTAGTCCAAAATGCTTTTGTGCATAATGAGCAGAGAATTCTGAATCATTGCTTGTTTGGGAAGTCCCTAACGTTCATTCGTGGGCTGGCCCTTGTCAAACATATTCAGCTTTCACCCCATCTTTTTCACTTGTAGTACAGCAATTGCTCACCATGACACCATTTTGGGAATCCCCCCAGTTTACCTAATGCCATCCGTTGTCACTTGTACTATTTTAGGGGGAAAAGTTCCACAGGTTCTCTTTAAGTAGAAACCTGCTCCAGGCAGCATATTTATTCCCAACTCAATTGCATGTTCCTTCTCTTATACTGGTTTCACATCAATGCAATTGCTTTGCCATCAATGGAATTGCATCCTGATTTACACAGGAGCACGTGAGAAGAGAACCAGTGCAAAGAAGCCTCTTTTCCTTCAGGCTGGTGTTCACTAGAAAATAAGAATATGCTGGAACATGTTAACTAAAATGATCTTAAATGCAACTTTGCAGGCATTCAGATGGGCCTGAGCTTAAACCCCAGATCTGAAGACACCCTCCATACTCCTAACATACCTAAAGCGACCATGAGCATGTCTACATTGCAATGTCAACCCAGGTTTTGAACTCAGGCTCAAGCCTAACCCCCCTTTCATCTACACAGAAATCGCACTGACCCAGGGCTCAAACCCAGGGTCCCAGGGCCCTCCAGATGTGCAGGGTCTGAGCCTGCCTCAAGTCAGAACACAGGGGTTCAAGCCCTATTGCTTTTCAGTGTGGATGCAGTCCCACTGGACTGGGAGTCCACCAAAAGTATCCCACAATCCCAGGGGATTACTTTCTGTGTCCTCTGAACAGTCAAGTTTGGTGAACAGTCAAATTTTCCCACAATGCATCATGAACAAAGGGCTAGAGTGGCCCAGCGCCGTATTATTGCCTACGCCAACAAGGCCTAGGCCTAGGGCGGCAAATTTGCAGGGGCGGAAGCTCCCTTCCGCGCAGGGCCGGCTTTAGCAAGAGCGGGGCCCGATTCCTGGGGGTGGGGCTTGCTGCAAGCCCCGCCCCCAGGAATCGAGCCGCGCCACCGGGGGGACGAGGGGGGAGCCGCGCTGTGGGACGGGACAGGGGGAGACCTGGGACGGGACCCGCGCCGCGGAGGGGACGGGGGGAGGGACCCGAGCCGCGCCGCGGGGGGGACGGGGGGAGGGACCCGAGCCGCGCCGCGGGGGGGACGGGGGGGGGGGACCCGAGCCGCGCCGCGGGGGGGACGAGGGGGGGGACCCGAGCCGTGCCGCGGGGGGGGACAGGAGGGGGGGGACCCAAGCCGCGCCGCGGGGGGGACAGGAGGAGGGGGACCCGAGCCGCGCCGCGGGGCGGACGGGGGGGACCTGAGCCGCGCCGCGGGGGAGACGGGGGGGGGGACCCAAGCCGCGCCGCGGGGGTACAGGGGGGGGAACCCGAGCCGCGCTGCGGGATGGGGGGAGACCCGGGGGGGATCCGAGCCGCGCCGCCGGGGAGACCCGTGCCGCGGGGGGGGGGGACAGGACCCGAGCCGCGCCGCGGGGACCGGGCCGGGCCAGAGCCGACCCAAGCCGCAGGGACCGGGCCGGGCCAGAGCCGCTGGGGCCTGCGGGAACGGGCCGGCTGAATCGGCCTAAAGCCGGCCCTGCTTCCGCGCCCCGCCCCCCTGCTGCAGCCCACCTTCGCCTCCTCTGCAAGCGCACCGCCGCGTCCTGTTTCTCTCCCCTCCCAGCACTTGCAGGGAGGGAGGGGGGAGGAGGGGGAACGCTGCGTGCTGGGGGAAGAGGCGGGGCCGGGGATTTGGGGAAGTGATCCAATAGGGGAAGGGAGGGGGCAGAGTTGGGGCGGGGACTTTGGGGAGGGGTTTGGAATGGGGGCGGGAAAAGGGCAGAGTCGGGGCAGGGCCAGGGCGGCAATTATTTCCCGGCCTAGGGGCGGCAAAATTATTGATCTGACACTGGAGTGGCCACATTTTGGGATGGCGCTAGGAAGTCTGGGATATGGGTGGTTGGAGTCAGGCCCGCATAATGCAGTATAGATGCTGGAGCCCCAGGTTGGGACCTAGAGTTCAGCACTTCCTAAACTGGGGTTAGCAATGAATGTCGATGCTCCAGCCCTAGGTGAACAAACCCAGCGTCTGCTAACTCAAGTTCTACTAACCCTGGGTTTATATTACAGTGTAGACATAGATCATATGTCCTGGTTTTTCATCTGAGTCCCTGGAACACCTGGGATGGATGTGTCTGTGTCTCAGTGAAGGTTTTCCCCTTACTTGTTTTTGTTTTACATTAGATATTCAGGGGTTTTTTAAACCCAGAAACTCTCTTGGAGATTGGAGGGCTGTTGGCCTTGTAGAATCTATGGAACTCAAATGTGGGAGAAACACCTGGGACATCTTTGTTAAAGATCCCACACCTTTCCATTGAGGAGTGGGGAAGGAAGAGATACTTCACACTACACAGTTGAGATCTCCAAAGAGTTATCCACCAAAAGCAAGAAGGAACTTTCCATTGCTGCTATTGCCAAGGTTAAAAAACAAGCAGAGCCAAACCTCCCCCAACACCCCATGCTCCGTGCACTCCCCCCCCCCTTTTTTTCCCTAAAGGGGGAAAAATGTTCTGAATGTGAATGTGTGATATAAGTGACATGTTGATCTCCCCTCCCCTGCCCTGCAGAGCGGGCGTGCGAGTACCGACGATAGAGCTGCGAGGGTTTAGTTTTTAGGTGGGGGTGGGCTTTATGGCTGCTTCTCCAAGGAGCGGATCAGCCAGGGGGTTTACTCCACTTGTGCTGAATCTGCTGTTGAGGGAAGGGAAGAAGGCTTTCTGCTCTACGGGAGGGGTGAAGTTAGAGGCTGTGCATGGGACCCTGCAGCAAAAGCTTGCCAGCCCCAGGGAACTTGCTGGGGTGCTGACTTTAGCCTGGCAGTTCCTCCGTGGCTCTGGCTGCCTCCAGCGGGGATGCAACAATTGCCAGCCATGCCAGCTAACAGGTACTTGAGCAGAGAGGCCAGTTCCTAGACTGGACCATCTTTCTTCTCTGATGACTTTGGATCAGGACCTTTGTCCAGGACACTACACTTTACCATTGTCCAGCAAGTAGTTCTCTTCTGTATCAATTTTCTTTTCCTCTCTCTCTCAGAATAACAACAAAACCCAACACCGTAAACATTGCATTACAATCTCTGTGTTCACGAAGAGAACACAAATGCTGCAAAGCCAGGCACCCAACGCCTGGGTATGCCAAAGTGAACGTTTCCTAGGCACCCTTAACGCTGTCCCTGGCCTGGCTGCATTATTTGCCAGCTTTTCAAGCCCCCAGCACTCACGATGGGTGCCAAAGTTTCCTGAGAGCTCAGCTCCCATGTAGACATGTAAGGAGGGAGCCAGGTTTGCAGACGTGCTCAGTGCCTGGCAGCTCCCATTGAGAACCATGGCCTCTGCTTTTGGGTGTCTAAATGGAAGCTGAGCTCCTTTGAAAATGGACCCTGTTATACGATGTTTAATGACATGATCCCCTTGTGGGAGCTCAGAGCCGCTGAAAATCAGGTCCTAAGTGTCCCAAGGTGGCCACTTTTGAAAATTTGGACCCAGGTTTATTTCTCCTACCTCGTTTTCTAGGTAAATGAGAAGGGGTGGTTTGGCTACTAAAGCAAAGAGCTGGCCGCTGGGCCTCCGGGGCTCTCTGTCATAACCTTCATCTGTGCGCTGGCCTCGAGTTTGTTCCTTTGAGTCAATCAAGGCAGCTAAGACCTTTGCGAAGGCCACTCTGGACCCTCCCTAAACCAGTGAGACTCAGACTAAGGCTTGTAAGCCACAGGTGATTCTTTAATGGGTCTCCCGCGGCTCTTTGCAGCACATGATGTTAAAACACTGTGTGATCGAATTATTAGTCAATCTAAGTTATTAACGAGTCAGGATGCTTTTACTATGTTATTAACCTATTGAGTTATTGACTTGCACTAAGTTATTTGCTGTGAGAATAATATATATATTGCCCCATCATTCACACAACTGTGGCTCTTTTGGGTAATGTTGATTGCTAATTTGGCTCCTGAACTACTGAGGTCTGAGTATCACTGCCCTAAACTTTTGTTACAGGCTGATAACAAACTCTGCGGTAAACAAACATTTGCAATTCTGGAACATGTATTTGGGGAGCATTCAAACTAGCCTGTGCAGACATATATTAATTACTGTGAGATAATTAGCAATCAATTTATTAAAGGTTAAAACTCAAGTGTCAACTTGTCCGTCTGACTGTGGGCAAGTCACTTCCCCGCCTTGTGCCTCAGTTTCCCCATCTGTAAAGTGGGGATAATAGTACAGACCTGTGCCCAGAGGAGTCGAGACGATTCCTTCAATAGTCTCAAAAGTGCTGCGAGGACCTGAGAAAGAAGGTGTTCTAGGTGGGCAAAATACTATTATTTGTGTAAAAATTCAAGAAGAGAATGGGTCTGATTCTCCATTTCCCTGCACCATGCGTGGTCACTTCCACCAGGGCTAAGTGAGCAGAAAGTCAGTATAAACTGCTGGCAGGCTGCTTTGCTTGCGTCGTTTGCCCCCTGTGCGTGAGTCTGAATGATTTACACAAGGTGTAAGGTGAAGGAGAATGGCCCCCAGTCTTTCTCGTTAACATTCAAGTGAGGCCAGGACGTGTCTTTTTTAAAGTTAGACAGAGATTCCTAGGACCAGATTTTCTAGGGCTCAGCAGACACGACTGGGGTCAGATTTTCAGAAGAGCCAAGCACTGAGCACATGAAAATCTGGCTCTTACTTTCGGTGCCTAAACGGGACATGCTAACACCAGAGGGCAGTACAATTCTACAGCTGATAAGAAGCCAGGCCTACACCACCCTGCGTTATACACCTTACAGAGCTTCTCTTTTCTCCTGAACCAGCCACCCCCTAGGTGCCAGCAGGAGCCTCCCAGCTGGAAGTGGGCCAAAGACAAAGGCCAACTTTCGATTCTGAACAAGACTGAAAGTGAAGGGACAAGAATCAGTTCTCCCTCCTGTGCCCAGCCAAGCAGGGGAAGGAACTTAAAGCCAAGTGAAAGTTGAAAGTTAATTTTGTAGCTCCCAGCTGCAGCGAGATCAGCCCCTCCAAGGCAGGGGCAAAGTGGGGGGCACGCGTGCTGTCTCTTGAGTCCTATTAGAACAGAAAGGTTCAGAGTTTCATACTTCCATAGCCTTTAAAGTCAAAGGGGACCATTAGATTACCCAGTCCAGTGGTTCTCAAACTTTTGTACCGGTGACCCCTTTCAGATAGCAAGTCTCTGAGTGTGACCCCCCTTATAAATTAAAAACACTTTTTATATATATTTAACATCATTCTAAATGCTGGAGGCGAAGCAGGGTTTGGGATGGAGGCTGACAGCTCGCGACCCCCCATATAATAACCTCGCGACCTCCTGAGGGGTCCCGACCCCCAGTTTGAGAACCCCTGACCTAGTCTGACCTCCTCTATATCATGAGTTCACAACTTTTTTCTTTCTGAGGCCCCCACAACATGCTATAAAAACTCCTCGGCCCACCTGTGCCACCGAGGTACAAAAATAAAAAAAGGGAATATTATTTTTGTTTTACTTACTTGGTGTGAAACGCGTTGCTGGTGCTGACCCACAGGCTGGGTGGCCTGCTGAGGTGAGTAAAAGGGCGGAGGTAGCGCTCCCTCCCCCGAGTCCCGCCGCCTGGGGCAGATCCCCTTGAAACCTGCTCACGGCTACCCAGGGGACTGCAGATCCCTAGTTGGGAATCACTGCCCAGAGAATTGCAGTTACTCTTGTACTGAGTCCAATAACTTGTGTTTGGCTAAAGCATTTCTTCCAGAAGGCACCCAGGCCTGATTGAACAACATCAAGAGATGGAAAATCCACCCAGTCCCTTGGCCATTGGTGCCAATTGTTACCAGATGTGCCCATTACTTTGGGGTATGCTCATTTATTCGGGTTACTCCTCTGGGGAAGGGGGTTCTGTAATCCCGTCAATGTACTGCTTGTGTCACTTGTGTTTACATATGGAGCTCTACTTCTCCCTTCTGCAAGTCCCCTCCCAATGGAGCTATCTGGCAGGACCTAGGGTCCCTAAGGCTGGGTTACTCCCACCCCAGAACTGGATGAACACCCACACACCCACACTTACATTAACAGAGCAAGTCTGAGCGGACTGGCTCAATCAGCACTGTCAAGCTGACCCCTTATATGTCTCTGGACTCACTGGGCTGGAGGAAGCAGCACTTTCAAGCTCTCTCTCCTTATATACCCCTGGGCTCCATGGACTGGGTCAAGCAGCACTTACCCAAATTCAGCACGTCCCTATCTCCACTCCCCCAACACAATTGTACTGGCAGTAACCTACTCGATGAGCAAACCCTACAGTATTTTGGGCGCTGCAGGGATCTTTAGAGTAGGTAAAAGAAGCGTTGCTGTAGAGTGAATGGGGGAAGCTAAAAACACAAACGAGTAAAGTTCAGCAAGAGAGAGAGAAGCTTAACTTAACCATAGAAGTTATTTATTGAATAATACTGATAACTACACAAGGAGAGCTAAACCAACATAACATACAGGATTAAAGGCTAATACCTAAGGTAGACAGGAAAACAGAGAGAGAGAGAGAGAGAAAGAAGGGGGGTCTCACTGCTCCCTGAAGCTTGAACTGGTCGGGGTTCCCAGATGATGGTGGTAGCTGAGGGTCCTGAGGGCAAGAGGCAGGCAGAGTCCCCAGCACGATCAGTGAGGAGATGGAGTTCCAGTGGAACTGATGCATAGTTTGGATCTAAGCATCAGAACCCTGACTAGAGGGTGAGTAGTGATTTTTGTAGAGAAAATACAATGGTTCAAGGGAGAACACTAGATTTGTTTATAGGTAAGCTGATGACTCAAGGGTTTTCTTTAGACTAGACAATAGGAGCTGATCACTCTTGGC
>NW_027053091.1:0-61000 GCF_011386835.1 Chrysemys picta bellii | reverse complement strand
CATGCACAGGGACACTACTCCAAGAAGAATGATACTTCCTTCCTCCCACCCTTTGTCTTATCTATTTAGCCCTTCAGGCCTTGTGCCATGTGTCTCTGCACCGTCGAGCTCAACAGGGCCTTCAGTTCTATTGTAACATCACCCATAATAATAATAATAATAATGTAATTCTGCTCACCTCATGAAAGGGCAAGCCGGAGAGATTAGAAAATGAGGAGAGGTGCAGAGATCTTCCTTCCTGCTGACAGAGTCAAGGACGTGTTGAACTAGATTTGATTCTTTGCAACTAGCTGTGTAACCCACTGGCGATGTTAGTTAAAAGTCCCCTGTGGGTCAATCCACAGAGAATACAAGTTGTTACAGCCCCTAGCAGTGGTGAACTGCACCTTTCAGAGGATCTGGCCTGAGCCAGTTGGAACCCGTTGTCATGACGCACAGGCTCACGTCAGGCAGTGCTGACTGTGGGGTACTGGAGACTGTGTTAAGATGACGAGCTATCGTCTTAAGTGTGAGGGGCTCCTGGTCCTGCTGAAGGCTGGGGGGGCTCTGTAGGGAAGTGTCAGTGGGTGATCTGGGGCTTAAGAACATAGGAACAGCCAGACCAGTGGGCCAGCTAATCCAGTGTCCTGTCTTCCAACAGGGGTCAGTGCCAGAGGCTTTAGTGGGAATGAACAGAACAGGTCAAGTATCCAGTGACCCATCCCCGTCCAGTCCCAGCTTCTGGCAGTCAGAGGTTTAGGGACTCCCAGAGCACGGGGTTGAATCCCTGACCATCTTGGCCACGGATGGACCTGTCCTCCAGGAACTGATCTAGCTCTTTTGTGACCCCAGTTATATTTTTGGCCTTCACAACATCCCATGGCAACAAGTTCCACAGGTTGACTCTGTATTGTTCGAAGAAGTACTTCCTTTTGTTTGGGTTAAACCTGCTGTCTAATCATTTACCTGGTAACCCCTGGTTCTTGTGTTTTGGGAAAGGGTAAATAACACTTCCCTAATCACTGTCTCTAAACCACTTTTATAGAATTCTATCATATGCCCCCTTACTCATCTCTTTTCTAAACTGAACAGACCCAGTTTTTTTAATCTCTCCTCATATGAAAGCTGTTCTATACCCTTAATCATTTTTGTTGTCCTTTTCTGTACTTTTTCCAATCTAATATATTTTTTGAGCTGGGATGACCAGAACTGCACGCAGTATTCAAGATGTGGGCGTACCAGTGATTTATATAGTGGCATTATAATATTTTCTGTCTTATTACCTACCCTTTCCTAGTTGTTCCTAACATTCTGTTCACTTTTTTGAGTGCATCTGCACATTAAGTGGATGTTTTCAGAGAACTATTCACAATGACTCCAAGATCTCTTTCTTGAGTGGTAACAGCTAATACAAACTCCACCATTTTGTATGTAGTTAGGATTATACTTTCCAATGTCATTACTTTGCATTTATCAATACTGAATTTCATCTGTGAATTTCAGCCCATTTTGTGAGATCTCTTTGTAACTCTTTGCAGGGAGCTTTGGATTTAACTCTCTTGAGTAATTTTGTATAATCTGCAAACGTTGTCACTTCACTGTTTACCACATCTCCAGCAGCCAGTGTGCAAAGAGCCAGCCTAGACAAGGAGGGGAAGAGTTGTGCTCCTCTGCCTTCAACTCACAGACTTTACGGCCAGAAGGGACCATCATGATCATCTAGTCTGACCTCCTGCACAACGCAGGCCACGGAACCTCACCCACCCACTCCTGTAATAGACCCAGAACCGCTGGCTGAGTTACCGACATCCTCAAATCATGATTTTAAAGATTTCAGGTCACAGAGACTCCACCATTTACACTAGTTTAAACCTGCAAGGGATCCATGCCCCATGCTGCAGAGGAAAGCAAACAAAAAAGAAAAAAACAGGGTCTCTGCCAATCTGATAGAGGAGAAAAGTCCTTTCTGACCTCAAATATGGTGTCTCTCTGTTTTTGGTGTTGTAGTAATTGGGCCTGCAAATTTACCCTAATTATGAGCTCAACTGTGAGACAGGAGTGAAAGCTCACAAAATGTCACAATAACGTATAACAGTGAATGTGGAGGGGAAAAGGGGAGTGAGACTGAATTAATCCAAACAAAAATCCCTCCTGCTATAACTCAAAGACTGTGTTAAGATCATGCCTGGTAAACAAGAGAAATATGGGATCAGAAATCAGTGAAACAAAATTTGTCAGAAATTAGGCCTAATTGGTGGACAAAATAATGAGCGGACGGACTATTCCACCCCATACTCCATTTTGGGTTCTTCAAAAAGATTTTGGCGGGAATACGTTTGAACAGACGCAGGGTACTGCTATTCCGTCTGACTGAAAGAAGGGGGAGGAGTGAGCTTCGCTGTCATGGCTGCCACTCCTCCCTCCCCTGGAACCCCAGGTCTTCTTCAGCCTAATCCTGAGAGATGCCCTGACCAGACCAGGCCAGAGAGAGGGACCCAGAAGGCAATGCCACTTCCGCCAGCTCTGGCTGACTCCTGAATACCACCGGCAATGTGATGTCTGCCCCAGCCAATGTGTCTTTTTCCTTCTCTTCCCTGTTGCTCTCCTTTTTCTTTATAAGAAGAATCTGGCTTAGCTGGCTAAAAAAAACGTATTTTGCAGCACTGCTGTGATCCTGCGACCAGAGAGGCAGATAAAAGCTATGCCCCAAACAGCCCAACGCTGGTGTGATTTTTCCAGAGTGGCTGATCAAACTATGGGCTGGGTTGCATTTCTCCGCAGTGAGGCTGCCAGCGAGAGTCAGCACCAGAACAGAAGCTGCATTTTCTCTCTTTGCTACTCTTCTTTCTCCCTGTTGGGAAGAGGTGCCAGCATCAAAAGAAAGGAGCATCACACGCTGGACAGAGGCAAAGGTGGGACAACTGGGGTGACAACTCTGCAGCCAGGGAGAGAAGGAACTGACTCCCTCCCGGGGTCACACCCCATATTAATCAAAAACTTCTTTTATTGTGAATGATGATTTACAGTTTAATATTTTCCTAAGTGAGTATTTGATGTTACTGTCTAGTCTATCATCACTCCACACTTTCTAGTATAGTATTGTTCCTGCCAAATTTTGGGGGGTTTTCTTCATTAAGTTTAAAATATAAGATTAACTCCATGGTGCTGGTTTGCCTCTGCCTCTCCTCATGGTAGGCATAGCCTAGCCAAGCCATGGGTCATTGCCCAGTTCAAACTTCTACTTCTCTACTAACGTCTTCTCCTTTCTCCAAAAAGGAGACTTATTCCCATCTTTAACACCGTCTAAGAGACTCTCAGCCATGGTCGGGGTCTGGGGAGGGGCAGGTTCCTTCTAAACTCTTTCACTGAAGGCAAAGGGAACAGGGGATGTCATTAAAACAAAAGTCTTGTGCAAGACTTTACATTTCAAATGCTTTACCTGTTTTTCCTTCTTTTCTGTATTTTTAATGAGAGGTTAAAAGATTTGTAATGGTGTGTTTGCCATGGTACAAAGCAGGCTGAGGTCTCTGGATACAAACCCCCAAGGTGTCTAACTCTGTTTAATATTGGACAGTGACATGTTGTGTTGTCGTCGTCTTTAACTGTTTGTTCCATGTAAATTACTACAACCATGTCGGGGTTCTGGATTCCATGCAATTATGTCATGTTACGTGACAAGCACACATGCACTTGCTGGAAGCGTGCTGCTAACTTCTCTGGGTATGTGCTGGGGGCGTAACACTCATCAGCAGGAACTCAGACACGGAAGTTCCCACTTCAGTCCCCCGGGTGTTGGCCAAAAGGGCAGTTATCACATTCATGGGGGCTTATCCAGTGTTCGTATTGATTGGGACAGAGAAAGTACATAATCGACTAGTGCATGGGTCACAGGTTCCCCCTGTCCCGTTCCACAGAGGACAGGAGCTGTTACAGCCCCAGCCAGAGAGCCTGGCTCTGCGAATTGGCTCACAGGGGGGCCTGTAACACACTCACCAGGGGGTCACATCCACAAGCCTGTTTTTTAATTTGTTAATAATAATAACGATAGTAGTAACAATAGACACTCACGTATCTGTTTCTTCAGTTCAGCTTGCTGAGTGTCTAGAGGGGTCATGTTTACAGGGATCTCACTCCTGTTCATGAATGTCACTGGGCTGTAATTACTAAGGCCCGGTGCACGGATAGCATTTGTAGCTATGGCGGTTGGGGGGGGTGATGTTTTACCCAAATAGTTATAGTGGTACAACCCCCTAGTGTGGATGCAATTACACTGGGACAAAGGTGCCTCATACCATTATAGCGTCTCCCCCTCCCCAATGTCAGTAGCTCTACTGGGGTAAGCGCCTTCATCCCGCTATAACTGCATCCACACCAGCAACCTGTGCTGCTTTCTTTCCATATCCTGGTGGGGTCACAGCGACACCATGTTTGGATGTAGACAAGGACTAAGATTAAGGGGGTGGACGGTGCCATCCCCCATAGCCCTACATGCTGTCAGTGCCCTTTGGCTCTAACTAGCCTCACCAACCCCCAGGGAGCCCCATAAGTCTTGCTGGATGTGGGAGGGACCTTGATGAATAGCTCCTGCTCGTTGCCTGCAAGCAGGCCTGTTCGATACACGGACATTAGCAGGTAGCTTGGGCAATGGATGAGCTGCGGAGCTGGGTCTCGGGAGACTTGGGCTCTATTCCCAGCTCTGCCACTGACTTGCAGAGTATCCTTGGGCAAGTCATGTCCCTGCTTTGTGCCTCAGTTTCCCCCTGCTCTTCATGTGCCTGCCCTAATTAGATTATAAACTAATTGGGGCCAGGACTGTCTCCCCATAGGTGTGTGGGGTGCTCACAGGTGCGAGTGTGATACAAGTGACTATACAGATCCATGCCCAGTTTTCCGGGTCTCGTTCCTGCTTCAGACGGAGTGATCCCGACACTCACTGAGCACCTAGGGTCAGGTTCATTCTATTCTACAGTGAGACCCAAAGGAGTGACTCTACATCTGGCGCTTCTCAGGTCACCCCCAGAGTCATGGCTCATCCAGGATCCCCACCCCAGGGTGAGTTCAGCTCCTCTCTGCCATTGCTCACTCCCTCTCCCGCCGGCCCTCTCACTGATGTCCCCCAAATCTCTCTTCCTGGCACAGGACAGAAGCCCCCCGACAACCTTCTCTGAATTCAGGAGACCCTCGCTCCGGTTCCACAGCATCCCTTCCCCTCGGCCACCCTACCTTTCGCTCTGTGCTGCTTCCAGAAGCAGTAACTGGCCAAGAGGCTGAGAAAAACCACACCAGCCAGGGTCACCGAGAGAGCCAGCTGGCAGGGAGAGGTCCTTGGGAGGAACACATCTGCAAGGCAAAGTTGCATTGATTTGAACCCAGACAGAGTGGATGTGGCAGCAGCAGGAGTGAGGGGAGCCTGCAGCATCCTGCAGTGGTCTGGGAGGATCTCACAGGCATCTTTGGTCAGGCTTTTGAGAGATGAGAAGTGGCTCCTCCCATGAGGCTGACGGGAGCCCAAGCTTTGGCCTGGTCACTGAACTTGGCTAGGCCCTGGCTACACTGCAGATAGGCCGTCTGCTGTGAGAGCTTCTGTTCTGCTGGGGCCGAGCACGCTGACCGTGCTGGGCTTGGACCTGCTCACGTCTGGCCTTAGGGGTGGGCCGCCTGGGAGACTGCCCAGGGCACTGTCAGAGGAGCTCGCTGCCAGCCAGCACGAGAGCGCAGCAAACTCCCAGAGGCACCGTGTGAGGGGCACCAGATTTCTCCTGCTTCCTCCTGGCAGAGGAAGGTGGTGGAGCCGCGATGCACAGATACTGCTTGTGCCCCCTACATTCTTCCGTGCCCCCTAGGGGGCTGTGTGGGAGGGGGCAGAGCAAGGAACAGTGCCAGGGCCCCCTGCATCCAGGTCACTTCCCCCATCTGGGCTGTGCTGTGGGGCATCAGGAGCTGCTGCTCTCTGCTCTCCCCATACCCAGCCCAGGGGAGGAAGGTGACTTGGATGCAGGGAGCCCTGACATTACTCCTCGCTCCCCCCTCACAGCCACCCAGGGGGCACGAGGAGCAATGCGAGCGAGGAGTTGGAGAGGGGAGCGAGCAGCAATGCCAGCTGCCCCTTGCATCCAGGTCACTTTCCCCACCTGCGTGCATGAAGGGAGTGCAGGGGCTAAGAAAGAAGGGATGCAAAAGGGGGCTGGGGAGAAGGGGGTGCAGGGGTTGGAGCACAGGTGTGTTGCTGAGGTTAGGGGTGAAGGGGGTACAGTGCAGGGGTTGGGGTGCAGGATGGGAGTGCAGGGCTTAGCTGCAGAGGGGGTTCAGAAAGGTTTAGCAGGGAATGTGGAATAGGAGAAGAGAAGGGGTGCAGAAGGTGGTTGGGGACAAGGGGCGCAAGAGAGTTAGGGGAGAAGGCGGCACAGTGCAGGGGTTGGGGTGCAGGAGGGGAGTACAGGGGGATAGGGAAGAAGGGGTGCAGTAGGGAGTTGGGCAGAAGGGCTGCAGGGGTTAGGGACACAGGATGGGGTTCAGAGGTTGGGGAAAGGGGGAAAGGGCAGGGATTAGAAGAGAAGGGTTCAGAAGGGTTTAGGGGAGAAGGGGCACAGGGAGATGGGGAGAAGGGGGAGCAGGAGGGGTTGGGGAGATGGGGTTTTTCATTAGTATTGTTATTGTGTATTTTACAAATAGTTTCACACACACACACACACACACACGTCTCAGATTAGAAGTGTGAAATCCCACTCAGTTTGATCAGTGAGCACCACCTCTCAGCTACTCGGCACTAGCACAAGATGGGTCCATCTCCCCCCGTCTGCCTGGTTCCCTCCTTCCCTTACTCTAGTCTTGGAGCATGCAGAAACCAAAGTAAGGGCAGCAACACACCCTCTGCCATGCCTCCCTTATTACTGCGCTGCTGCTGTCGGGGGCACTGCCGTCAGAACTGGGCACCCCAGCCAGCACCCGGCGCTCTCTGGCTGGCCAGCCAGGGCTACATTCTGAGCCCCAGAACCTCGTTCAATACAAATTAAGCACTGGGAAGAGGCAGTGGGACCCTGGGGCTGTGGGGAGCCGGGAGAGCCTGTGAAGGCCAGGGGCAATGGGAGGGCAGCCACAGGGGTTGGGGCAATAGGGGGTCACTGCATCCATAGGGGCCAGAGTGCCAAAATACAAGGTCACCCAGGGTGCCATTTTCCCAAAGGCTGGCCCTGGACCTGCTATGTGCATCGTTGCTGTTCTCTCTTGGCCGAGACGGGGGTTGAGGACAGAGCAGGACAGGTTCTGGTTCGAAGCGTCTCTTATAACAGCAGCAGTGTGAGTATCAAACAGCCGGTCAGCCTGCTGGGATATTTTCTCCATCACTGGTGCTAGTCGCTGCCCGCTGAGGTCTCTCCACAGCACTTGGGGCTTCGGATACCATCCGGCCGATTCACACACCACGTGGATCCCTCCATCCTGATATCCATCGACAGAAAGGTGAGGGGTGGAGCCCAGGCCTGGAGGGGAATGGAGTGAACCTGTGTCATTGCTACACCCTGGGCCCACCAGAGAACTGCTCTGGTGCAGACTGGAGTGTGGGCCTGTGGCAGTGGGAGTCCCAGCGATGTAGCAGTGTCCTCCCTCACCATGAGGTTACACATACAGATCTACCACATCTCACACAAAGCGCCCGTCACTCCCTGTGGCCGCACGGACCTCACGGTATCCATCCCACAGTTCATAGACACGGCGCTACCTAGAGTTTTTCCATCAGCTCCCGGAAGCAGAGGCCTCAGGGAGATTTCCACAAACTCTCTCAGTGCCCAAGGAAATTGTGGGAGAAGGGGTCACACTCCCTGGGATGAGCAGCCGCATCTTGGGCATGTCCCCTGGAGTTCAGGGGAAACAGGTGGGGCCTGATCCTTGCTCAGACAGATGCCCCAGCAGCTGAGGGGTGGAGAAGCTGGACATGGAGCTGCTTACTCCAGTGGGTATGAGGAGTTGGCAGGCAGGTGCATCAATCCCATTAACAGCAGGCCTCGTTCCCTAGCGCTCCGGTGCCTTTCCTGTGAGAGGTGACTAGTCTGAGCACACCGGAACTGTGGGGGTGGGGGTGAGACACACCATTGACCAGTGCTCACTGGTGCTGGGAAGGGCAAACAACAGCCCGTGCTACTGACCAGCCACCTCCAGTTCCAACGCAGCTTCTTCGTAAAAGGTGGGTGATTGGAAGAGGCAGCCGTAAGTCCCTTCATCAGAGGGGGTGATGTTGTGTATCCTCAAGGAGACAGTCCCATTCGCAATACCGTCCTTCAGTAGCTTCGTCCTGCTTCGATACGGTGCGGTCTGCTGGCCAGCCTGATCTCTCCCATCCCGATAGAGATGGACAACTGCAGACAACGTGGATCGGAACCAGCGCACCGCCATGCTCTCGGCGCTCATGCTGGGGGAGAGGTGACAGGGTAACAGAGCATCTTCTCCCACAAGGGCCCTGATGGGGCGATCGGGTCCAATCACCTTGAAACTCATTGTAGAAGGAACCAGGAGAAAAGAAGCTGTAGCCAAAGTGGAACTAGGAATACATCATGGCGATGGAAATGGGAATTTACTGTAATATTTTTATCAGCAATGTGTGTCTCCCTGTCAGCCTCTGCATTGTTGTCCCCTGAATGCACAAGGGTTCCATTGCCTCTCCAGGCAGATGGAAGGCATGGGGTGTCTGAAATATGTTGCCTCCTGGTTCCAGACCAGAATAATTAAAATGAACTGAATACAACCTGCACCTGTGAATGCAGGACCAGCCTGGAAGAGAAAAAGGAAGAGCCGGGACTGGGACATCATCACGTAATGGCTGGGGAGCCAATGCAGGTTGGCTATATGAACTCAGCATGGTTTGGCAGCAGGAGAACAAGGGATGAGGGGTGTCAGGGAGCCTGTGTTAAGAACAGTGTTCACAGACACACAGGGCCTTTCATTCAGGACTCAGAGACCAAGGGACAGAGAGAGAGAGAGCCCAGATGGATCCACACCAGCTTGGCTTGGTAGAGCCCTGGCTTCAGTCTCTATGAGCCTTGTTTTAACCTCTGCCCCTCTGTGCTAACCTAAGGATTTCCCAACACTGTCTCCCAGTTGAGTAATAAACCCTATTCTGTAGTCACTGGGCAGAGCTCACCATGAGAAACAGGAGAGCTAGAGCCCAGAGGCCGGTCTCAGAGGCACTGAGGCCAGGTGGCCTATCCTCTTGGAAAATGTGACCCCTTGAGGGCCTGGCATGCTGAAGGGGTCACTCCCAAGAGACTTTTCAAAGGCAGGGCAGAGCACAGACATAGTGACAGTCATATCAATGGAAGCAATATGATGCTGTGAGCCCTGAGGGGCTGGGGACTGAGCGTGGGACTAGAAGCCACGAACACCTGCATCCTGTTCCCAGCTCTGCCACTGACTCGGAGTGGCCTTGGCCCGTCACAGACAGATGGATTCTGGCCTCTGGCAGAGTAAAGGGGGTTGGGCAATTCCCCCTCTGCAGGAGTGGCTCAGGGCTGGCATACTTGACCGTATCCTCAGAGCACCAAAGTGTGTCACATGGTGTGGCTGGAGCACTTGGCGTTCTGCCAATAGCAGGGCTGCAGAGCAGCTGTGGAGGTTGCTGCAAGCTAGAGCAACCCTAGGGGTGCTCTAATGGACACTGGGGGCTGTTGCAATCCCTGGAACAGCCCAGGATCCAGGAGATGCAAAGGTGGCTAAAAGCCAGGCTCTCTCCTGGGCTGCACCTCCCGAGAGGCAGAATTTCATTTTTAGATTTGGCACAATATCTCCTTAAGGGCTAATTACATCTCGTAGGTGATCTTCTTACTGAGACCTTTACTACACTCTTAGGGAAACATTTTAAAATGCTCCTTCTCCTAGAAATCAACTCCTCTTTTCTCGTCATTTTTTTCTGGCTTCCTATATCATATAAAGTGTTTGTCATTATTGTGCTCTACATTCCCCCTGCTCTACATTCCCCAGCCAGGTCTCAGAGTTAGGCGAAGCACTCAGAGGGACTGTAACTGATCATCTTATCAGAATCACTGCTGGTTGAAATTTTTTCATCAAAACATTTTTGACCAAATGTGGCTTTTTCAACAAAATGAAAATTTTCAATTTCAGTCAAAAATTTCCCTTCTTGTTGAAAAACCATAAATAAAAAAAAATTGCTTGAAAACTGAAATATTTTCAATAAAAAATACATTCTCAGTAAGTATTTTTGGTTTACTTCCCAGTTTTGGGGGGAAAAAAAACTAAAAAGAATTGGTAGGAAATTTTGAAGAACAGTTTAAAATTTTTTCCCATCACCAATAATTGGCCTTTTCAAACCACTTCTAATCAAACCTGATTCCGCCAGGTTTCCTCTTTTTCAGTTTTTGCCATTTGAAAATCATCTTTGTAACTAAGTAAATTCTCCCAGAGTTTGGAAGAGTGTGACCAAAGCCCTGCTGTGCCTTGGAGCTACTCCTTGTTTTCCCGCCCTCCCCACCTAGCCCCCACGCTCCCCCCAAGCTAGTCTGCCCTTTTCTTCTCGGCACCAGAGCTGAAATCTTGGCCCCACTGGCGCCGGTGGGAGGATTATTACCACGTGTTACCCCGTATCTCCACTACCCAGCTCTCCCCCACGTGGTGAACACTCAGACTCATCCTTGGCCCCCGTAACTCTCCACTGTGTTTCTGGACAGAGGTTTCTAGTTGCTAAGGGCAGGGCCAGGATATGGGCACAGTTTCTAGTTGTTGGGGGCCATTCTACGGAACTGACTGTCCCAGCAAGCAGGACCCAGCTATATATCCCCTCTGCCCCTAGGGGCAGGACACATCCCACTGAACCAGGAATCAATCAGCCTCAGGGGGACATTTCTGGGCACAGCCACCACATGCTACCCAATGGGGACTTGCTGTGGGGGCCTCTTGTAGGCCACAAGACCCATTTATTGCCCAATGCTCCCTGGCTTCTCTGCCCACCAGCTGCCACCTTTGCTGCTCTGCTCATAATCCCCGAGTTCCCTCAGACAGAGCTCAGGCTGGGGGCCTAGCTTTCCCCAGCACAGCCGCTGGCTCCTGTGGGAGAGAGACTAGGCCCTAAAGCCCCAGGAATCCTACCTGAGTCCAGCCGCTGAACGTGGAGAGAAAGGAGGGAAATGGTGAAGGCAAGCAGCGGCAGTGACCTCACGGAGCCAGGGGACATCGGGGAATCCTCCATCTCCCTGATGTCCAGACGACCACACAAGCCCTGGGCGAGCGAGTCGGTGAGCGAGACCTGCGATCCAGGACATGAGAGTGGTAAATGGGCAGAGCTGGTGCAACCATGCTGACCCCACTGGGCGCTGGAGTGCGACAAGCCCACATTCAGGCCAGACCTTTCAGAGGGGCCCAGCACCTGCCGCTGAGGCCAGATTTTCCAACGGGCTCAGTGCGCCAGGCGCACAGAAAGTGCTGAGTTCTGCTAACAGTCTGGCCCAAACCCAGGCCAGCTCCAGCACTGGCACAGGAATAAACTCGCTCTTAAAGGAACGATTTCTAGATAGGTCCCAGAACGACTGGCTGAAAGCTCCTGACCCCCGGCCTGCACGTGCCCTCAGCCCAGGGAACTCCGTGCTGGTTCGGAACTGCAGCCCTGAGCTACAAAGAGGGCTTGGGGGGTGGGGGGGGGTCTTTCTTAAACCACACACATGGCAGCCCCCTCTGCCACTCCTTATGGCAGGGGGCCCTGCTGCCACCCAGCTGCAGCTCATAGGGGGAGGAGTTGTTCTCCCAGCCTCCATCCCTGCCCATCTGGGAAGGGGACTCCAGACTGCCAAAAGGGGAGTCCCCGGGTCTCCCCCATTTGCCGCCACTTGCTGCTGAGGAGGAAGTGGCCGGACAGTGGATTGTCAGTCCCTGGAATGGGGAGAACCGAGAGGGGCGCAGCCAGAGGTCTGTGTCCAGAAGAGGATGCCGCAGTCCTGGGGGTGACATGGGTCCTGGAGCAGAAGTGATGGTGGCGAGCCATCACCAAATAAAGGCGCACTGGCTAACCAAGCTAATTCCCAAGACAGCCAGCAGGAGGTGCCACAGTGGTGAGTCCAAACTGTGTCAGTCTCTCTTGCAGGATCTGAGGTTTTTGCAAGTGGAATCAGGATAAAAATGCAAGAAAGAATGTAGGAGCGGGTGGAAGTGGGTATTGTGGGACAGGATGGGAGCGGGATTTTAAAGATAGTCCCACGCAGGGCTCTAGCTCCAGGCAGGCGAGCAGGAACCACAGGATCTGTTCCCCAGTCAAGTAGCTTTCATGTTGAAGGAGTGCCTTTGAGAGGCAGTGACAAGGGCAGAGTGCACACAGAAAGGGGCATTTCTGCATGGCTAATACTCCTGGCTGGGAGCTTTGGGGGCTGGGGCTCAGGTCCACTGCAATGAGCATTGGGCACTAACGCCATCAGGCTCCTTTAGAGATCTCAGTCCCACAGTTGAGAGGCGAGCCCCCCTTGACTCACCCCTTACTCTGAGCAACAAGAGGGCGATTCACCCTGTGCTGGTGCTGAGCCCAGGGCAGAGGCCCAAAGGAAAGAAAGCAAGGCACCTTCCTGACCCCAGAGCTGCCAGGGGCTGGTTTGAAGCAGCCTATAGTCTGTTCTGGTGCAGGATTGTCCATCACACCCCAGTCTGCCCCTGGCATGCCCCATGCACCCTGCACTGCTATGGGTGGTGATGCAGAGTTGGCTACACCAGCCCTATGCCCAAACACTGGGCAGCCCCAACCCTGGGCATACCTGCTTTGTTTGCTAATCAGGATACTGTGTAAAGCTAACATAGTTACTGAGGGTTTATGCTTGAGGAGCAGAAGCTTATTGGGAAAGATGTGTACTGTGTAACCTTAACTACTTGTGTGATTCTTCCTCAAATAAATGACTGTGCATTAAGCATATTGGTTTCCAAATTCTCACTGGTACTGGTACCAGTCCGCCCAGCTTGGGCCATTAAAGATCAGCTCTGTCATAACTATAAAGGGAAGGGTAATAGCTGTCCTGTGTACAGTACTATAAATCCCTCCTGGCCAGAGACTCCAAAATCCTTTTCCCTGTAAAGGGTTAAGAAGCTCAGGTAACCTGGCTGGCATCTGACCTAAAGGACCAATAAGGGGACAAGATACTTTCAAATCTTGGGGGGGGAAGGCTTTTGTTTGTGTTCTTTGTTTGGGAGAGTGTTCGTTCTCGGGGACTGAGAGGGACCAGACATCAATCCAGGTTCTCCACATCTTTCTAAGCAAGTCTCTCCTATTTCAAACTTGTAAGTAAATAGCCAGGCAAGGCGTGTTAGTTTTCCTTTGTTTTCTCAACTTGTAAATGTACCTTTTACTAGAGTGTTTCTCTTTGTTTGCTGTACTTTGAACCTGAGACTAGAGGGGAGTCCTCTGAGCTCTTTAAGTTTGATTACCCTGTAAGGTTGATTTCCATACTGATTTTACAGAGATGATTTTTACCTTTTTCTTTAATTAAAAACCTTCTTTTTAAGAACCTGATTGATTTTTTCCTTGTTTTAGATCCAAAGGGGTTTTGGATCTTGATTCACCAGGAGTTGGTGGGAGGAAGGAGGGGAATGGTTAATTTCCCCTTGTTTTAAATCCAAGGGGTTGGATTTGTTTTCACCAGGGATTTGGTGAAGGTTTTTCAAGGTTTCCCAGGGAGGGAATCCATTGAAAATGGTGGCAGCCGAACCAGAGCTAAGCTGGTAATTAAGCTTAGAAGTTTTTATGCAGGCCCCTACATTTGTACCCTAAAGTTCAAAGTGGGGATCTCAGTCCTGACATGGTGGCAGCGTTGGGATCATTTTAAACCCAAAAGCCAGTGAGATTTTTTTTTTCCTTCTAGCTGCTTGGAAAGCCGAGCTGGAAGTAGATAGATGCATATCTTATCTCTCCTTGCCTGAAGGCAGAGGTGTTAAGTTTTTTTTACAGGTCCTTTGTTAAGAGAAGGGTTCAATTAGCAAATGACTGGTAAAAGGTATTTACAAGCTGAATTGTTTTTTTTTTCTTTTTACATCCTCGGGAGTATCTAGTTAGAAAGTTACTGTTAACTCTGCAGCAGCCAGAGCTGAGAGCTTCCCAGTTTGTCAACTGCAAAGGGGGTGACCCAGCACAAGAAAACAGGAAAATGACTACCAAAGAAGAAAAAGCCAAAGAGGAGGCCCACAAGAGAGAGATAGAGCTGAGAGACAGAGAGGAGAAAGCCAAAGAGGAGGCCCACAGGAGAGAGATGGAGCTAAAAGAAAGAGAAGAAAAAGCCAAAAAGGAGGCCCATGAAAGAGAGATGGAGCTGGAAAAAGCCAAAGAGGAGGCTCACAAGAGAACTATGGAGCTGAAAGAAAAAGAGATGGAGGAGAGAGAAAAAGAAAGGAAGCATGAACTGGAAGTGGCAAAAGCTAAGCAGGATGCACCAGCCAATGCTAACAACCCCCCTCCAGGTACCACTTCCCATCCCAGAAAATTCCCCATCTACAAGGCAGGCGATGATACTGAGGCCTTCTTAGAAAATTTTGAAAGGGCCTGCCTTGGATACAGCATCACTGCAGACCAGTACATGGTAGAGCTGAGGCCGCAGCTCAGTGGACCCTTAGCAGAGGTGGCGGCTGAAATGCCTAAGGAACACATGAACAGTTATGAACTTTTTAAAAACAAGACCAGACTCAGAATGGGGCTAACACCCGAGCATGCCCGTCGGCGGTTCAGAGCCCTAAAGTGGAAACCCGATGTGTCATTTACCCGTCATGCCTACCACATTGACAAAAATTGTGATGCCTGGGTATCAGGAGCAAATGTTCAATCTCTGGAAGATCTACTTTCCCTAGTAAAAATGGAGCAGTTTTTAGAGGGTGTTCCTGAGGAAATAGAAAGGTACATCCTAGATAGGAAGCCCAAAACTGTAACTGAGGCGGGGGAGATTGGAGCCCAATGGGTGGAGGTGGCAGAAAAGAAAAAAACTAGTAGCAGTTGGAGCGAATATCAGAAGGGGCAAGCCGAAACAAAACCTTACCACCGGGGACAACCCAAGGCCCCACCCACATCCCAAGGGAAACACCAGACGCCTTCTCACCCCACCACAGCAGTATCCACCAACCAACATCGTCCCAGTGATACCTTAGCAGGGCGATGTTTTAAATGTAATGAACTGGGACATATAAAGGCTCACTGCCCCAAGAACCCCAACCGATTACAGTTCATTACACCCCAATCACACCAAAGAGCCCCAAACCCAGATGCCTCTCTCATACCCTCGGAGCGAAGGGAAACCTTGAGAGTGGGCGGAAAGAAGGTTACCGCTTGGAGGGACACTGGGGCTCAAGTGTCAACTATCCACCAATCCCTAGTGGACCCCAAACTCATCAACCCAGAGGCTACAGTGACAATTCAACCCTTCGTGTCACAATCTGTAACCTTGCCTACAGCCACGTTGCATGTCCAGTACAAGGGCTGGTCAGGAATGTGGACTTTTGCAGTCTATGACAATTATCCCATTCCCATGCTGCTGGGAGAAGACTTGGCCAACCATGTGAAGGTAGCCAAGAGGGTGGGAATAGTCACCCGCAGCCAGGCTAAGCAAGCTTTCACCCCCATCCCTGTTCCTGAGCCGTCCACCAGGGCCCCGTCTGTGTTACCGGAGACCCAGACAAAGGTGGTGGAACTGGATCCCCTGCCAACGACTGCAACAGCCGTAGTGGATCCAATCCCAGAGACCCAGCCAAAGCCAGTCCCAGAACCGGAACTGGCAACGCAACCAGCACCAGAACCATTGCCAGCCCTGAGTCCAGCGCTTGCAAACCCGTCTACAACTCCAACGCCAGAGGGCACCAGCGAGCCTGAATTGGCAGAAGCAGCAGATAACCCTACCCAAGAGGCTCAGCCAGAGCCTGAGTTACCACATAGTGCTCCAGCGGACAGCGGTTCACAGTCAATGGAAACAGCCCCAGCACCTGCATCGCTTCCAGAGGGACCAAGCCCCAGTCCACAGTCCAAGGAGGAACTGATGTCTCCAGCATCAAGGGAACAGTTCCAGGCCGAGCAGGAAGCAGATGACAGCCTTCAGAAAGCTTGGGCGGCGGCGCGGAGCACCCCACCGCCTCTCAGCTCTTCTAACCGATCCCGGTTTGCTGTAGAACAAGGACTTTTATACAAGGAGACTCTTTCTGGTGGGCACCAGGAAGACTGGCATCCTCAAAGGCAGTTGGTAGTTCCCACTAAGTATCGGGTAAAGCTCTTGAGCTTAGCCCATGATCATCCCAGTGGCCATTCTGGGGTGAACAGAACCAAAGACCGGTTGGGGAAGTCCTTCCACTGGGAGGGAATGGGCAAGGACGTTGCTAATTATGTCCGGTCTTGTGAGGTGTGCCAACGAGTGGGAAAACCCCAAGACCAGGTTAAAGCCCCTCTCCAGCCACTACCCATAATTTAGGTCCCATTTCAGCGCGTAGCTGTGGATATTCTGGGTCCTTTCCCAAAGAAGACACCCAGAGGAAAGCAGTACGTACTGACTTTCATGGATTTTGCTACCCGATGGCCGGAAGCAGTACCCTTAAGCAACACCCGGGCTAAAAGTGTGTGCCAGGCATTAACAGACATTTTTGCCAGGGTAGGTTGGCCCTCCGACATCCTTACAGATTCGGGAACTAACTTCCTGGCAGGAACCATGGAAAGCCTGTGGGAAGCTCATGGGGTGAATCACTTGGTTGCCACCCCTTACCACCATGAAACCAATGGCCTGGTGGAGAGGTTTAATGGAACTTTGGGGGCCATGATACGTAAATTCGTAAATGAACACTCCAATGATTGGGACCTCGTGTTGCAGCAGTTGCTTTTTGCCTACAGGGCTGTACCACATCCCAGTTTAGGGTTTTCACCATTTGAACTTGTGTATGGCCGTGAGGTTAAGGGGCCATTACAGTTGGTGAAGCAGCAATGGGAGGGGTTTACGCCTTCTCCAGGAACAAACATTCTAGACTTTGTAAGCAACCTACAAAACACCCTCCGACATTCTTTGGCCCTTGCTAAAGAAAACCTAAAGGATGCTCAGGAAGAGCAAAAGGCCTGGTATGATAAACATTCCAGAGAACGGTCCTTCAAGGTAGGAGACCAAGTCATGGTCTTAAAGGCGCTCCAGGCCCATAAAATGGAAGCGTCGTGGGAAGGACCATTCACGGTCCAGGAGCGCCTAGGAGCTGTTAACTATCTCATAGCCTCCCCCACCTCCAACATAAAGCCTAAGGTATACCATGTTAATTCTCTTAAGCCCTTTTATTCCAGAGAATTAAACGTTTGCCAGTTTACAGCCCAGGAAACAGATGATGCGGAGTGGCCTGAAGGTGTCTACTATGAAGGAAAAAAGGATGGTGGCGTGGAAGAGGTGAACCTCTCCACGACCCTTGGACGTCTGCAGCGACAGCAGATCAAGGAGCTGTGCACAAGCTTTGCACCAATTTTCTCAGCCACTCCAGGATGGACCGAACGGGCATACCACTCCATTGACACAGGTAATGCTCACCCTATTAGAACCCCACCCTACCGGGAGTCACCTCATGCCAAAACGGCTATACAAAGGGAGATCCAGGACATGCTACAGATGGGTATAATCCGCCCCTCTAAGAGTGCATGGGCATCTCCAGTGGTTCTAGTTCCCAAACCAGATGGGGAAATACGCTTTTGCGTGGACTACCGTAAGCTAAATGCTGTAACTCGTCCTGACAACTATCCAATGCCACGCACAGATGAGCTATTGGAGAAATTGGGACATGCCCAATTCATCTCTACTTTGGACTTAACCAAGGGGTACTGGCAAGTACCACTAGATGGACCCGCTAAGGAAAGGTCAGCCTTCGTCACCCAGGCAGGGGTGTATGAATTCAATGTACTTCCTTTCGGGTTGCGAAATGCACCCGCCACCTTCCAAAGACTTGTAGATGGTCTCCTAGCGGGATTGGGAGAATCTGCAGTTGCCTACCTCGATGATGTGGCCATTTTTTCTGATTCATGGGCAGAGCACATGGAGCACCTGGAAAAAGTTTTCGAGCGCATCCAGCAGGCAGGACTAACTGTTAAGGCTAAAAAGTGTCAAATAGGCCAAAACAGAGTGACTTACCTGGGGCACCAGGTGGGTCAAGGGACTATAAATCCCATACAGGCCAAAGTGGATGCTATCCAAAAGTGGCCGGTTCCAAAGTCTAAGAAACAGGTCCAATCCTTCTTAGGCTTGGCTGGATATTATAGGCGATTTGTACCCCACTACAGCGAAATCGCTGCCCCGCTGACAGACCTAACCAGAAAGAAACAGCCAAATGCAGTTCAGTGGACTGATGAGTGTCAAAAGGCCTTTAACCAGCTTAAGGCAACACTCATGTCTGACCCTGTGCTAAGGGCCCCAGACTTTGACAAACCGTTCCTAGTAACCACAGATGCGTCCGAGCGAGGCGTGGGAGCAGTTTTAATGCAGGAAGGACCGGATCAAGAATTCCATCCTGTCGTGTTTCTCAGTAAGAAACTGTCTGAGAGGGAAAGCCACTGGTCAATCAGCGAAAAGGAATGCTACGCCATTGTGTACGCGCTGGAAAAGCTACGCCCATATGTTTGGGGACGGCGTTTCCAACTACAAACAGACCATGCTGCGCTACAGTGGCTTCATACCGCCAAGGGAAATAACAAAAAACTTCTTCGGTGGAGTTTAGCTCTCCAAGATTTTGATTTTGAAATACAACACATTTCGGGAGCTTCTAACAAAGTGGCTGATGCACTTTCCCGGGAAAGTTTCCCAGAGTTAACTGGTTAACAATTGTTCTTGGAATGAAACATATTGTTAGTTTTTATATAATCAGTAGTATGTCTACAGGTACATGTGTCTTATTAACTCTGTTTTCTCCTAGAACTCCAGGAAGAAATCACCGCCAGTGTGGAACCGAACATCCAACACTATCTGTGATTTGGGGGGCGTGTCATAACTATAAAGGGAAGGGTAATAGCTGTCCTGTGTACAGTACTATAAATCCCTCCTGGCCAGAGACTCCAAAATCCTTTTCCCTGTAAAGGGTTAAGAAGCTCAGGTAACCTGGCTGGCATCTGACCTAAAGGACCAATAAGGGGACAAGATACTTTCAAATCTTGGGGGGGGGAAGGCTTTTGTTTGTGTTCTTTGTTTGGGAGAGTGTTCGTTCTCGGGGACTGAGAGGGACCAGACATCAATCCAGGTTTTCCACATCTTTCTAAGCAAGTCTCTCCTATTTCAAACTTGTAAGTAAATAGCCAGGCAAGGCGTGTTAGTTTTCCTTTGTTTTCTCAACTTGTAAATGTACCTTTTACTAGAGTGTTTCTCTTTGTCTGCTGTACTTTGAACCTGAGACTAGAGGGGAGTCCTCTGAGCTCTTTAAGTTTGATTACCCTGTAAGGTTGATTTCCATACTGATTTTACAGAGATGATTTTTACCTTTTTCTTTAATTAAAAACCTTCTTTTTAAGAACCTGATTGATTTTTTCCTTGTTTTAGATCCAAAGGGGTTTTGGATCTTGATTCACCAGGAGTTGGTGGGAGGAAGGAGGGGAATGGTTAATTTCCCCTTGTTTTAAATCCAAGGGGTTGGATTTGTTTTCACCAGGGATTTGGTGAAGGTTTTTCAAGGTTTCCCAGGGAGGGAATCCATTGAAAATGGTGGCAGCCGAACCAGAGCTAAGCTGGTAATTAAGCTTAGAAGTTTTTATGCAGGCCCCTACATTTGTACCCTAAAGTTCAAAGTGGGGATCTCAGTCCTGACAAGCTCTCAGGCAGGTAATGTCAGGGCTCAGTGTTGAAACGGATCTTTAATGGCCCACAGCTGGCAATTCTCCTGCCAATTTCAGCTCCATCAGCAGTTTGCACGGAATGTTTGCAGGTCAGAGTCAGACAGTGCCAGGTGAGCATGAGCAGGGACCCTCCGTAGAGGAGCCCCATCTCTTGGGCAGGCTAGCTGAGTCATGGGACACTGCTGGGGGGAGACAGGGGGATGAGACAGGAGTTAAAATAACTGGTGTCCCCAGGCAACTCTGACATCTCCCCTAGAGGAAAACATGCAAGCCCTGTGCTGTTATTTACTACTAGCCTTTCTTAGAGTGAAATACCAATCAAATACCCCTGTAAAATGCTCCGGGTGCCTGAACAAAAAATCAATAAATCAAAGCTGCAAAACAGCCCTGTTAGCCACCCAGAAACAACCCTCAATCTTCCCCTGTAACTCCATCAAATAAAGAAGGGCCCGCTAGGCTCTGGTGAAGGGGCTGGTCCCTTCTCACATACCCTGGAGACCAGCAGGACCTTTCTGATTAGAAGCCAGGGCAGGGAACTCTGGAATTACGAGGATATTGGTTGGGCTATAGCACATGCAGTGGGAGCATGCCAGCTGCTGCACCCCTTCGTAGGGCGGCCCTGCCCTAGTCCTGCTGGCACAGGACAACAAATTTAAAAGCAAAGTAAAGGATGAAAACTTCCTGCCACTATCTGATGAACCCAGGAGAAACCTCAGCTGTAACAGAAGTGCCGTCATCCAGCTTCTTGACAGTCAGTTAAATGGAGCCCTAGTCCAGGAGGTGCCTTACAATTAATGAATTATGGTTATGGTCTGAAGCAAAATCATTTAGGAAAAGAGAATCAGTTGGGTATCAGTCTGGCCTAGTGTCATTTTCTGTGAATGCTTGTTCAATGACAGCAGAATTTGTTCTTTTCTCCTGCACGTAGCAAGGCTGAAGAAGAAAGTGAAAGAGTAAAGCAGAACAAGGGGGTTTGCCAGAGGTCAAAAAATCATTTTTGCTGCTTTTTAGCAAAACTGAGAACCAAAATCGCCACTTTTCCCACAGCTCCTGGTCCCCAGCACCTCACAGCCTGGATAGTAGATCCAGGGCCTCCCTCACTTACGCAAGCTAATCCCACTGTAAGGATTGAGCGACTCCCAGGGTTAGGCCAAGCTGTTCCTAAATTCCATAGGTACCAGCATCGGCAAAATAACCCTAACCCACATAGTAACCCTGAACCTTCGAGTGGACATGCCCCTCCACAGGGTTATGCGTTTAGATTCCATGTAGGGGCCCGGGACCGTGTTCCTTTCTTTTCAGATGCCACACAGAACAATTCACACCTGCAGAGACCCAAGTAAAAAATGAGGACTCAGTTGTAATGAAGTTTAACCAGAGGCTTAAGGTTTAACGATGGGATATCCGGAAACTCCGAGCCCACGTGAATGAGTTGATGATGGAAGGCGAGAGAGAGAGAGAAGGAAAATCTGTAGATTATTTGTCTGCATATTCTACAAATTACTCAGCGTAACGCCAATCGGCCCCGAGTGTAGTTATAGCCCCTTTAGGCAGGAAGGCAAGAGGGAGATTCAGTGTCTGCAGCGGTAGGGGGCTTCCACAGAAATTTTATTATAGATACTGGGGCAGCAATTAGCATTATCCATGTTAAGGATCTTAGATCCTCTTCTCTGTCATCAGGGTGTACAAAAACACTTGCAACTTTTGCAAGAATCAGGTTGTTACCACCCTTCCTATACTCATTGAAGTTCAGATAGGTCACCTAAGAAAGGTTCAGACCTTTGTACTGATGAAATTAGCAGACCCAGGGAATTGCCTATTGGGAACTGATTTCCTATACAAATAAGGATGTATTCTTGATTTGGTTAACTAATTGTTGTGTCTTACTGTAGAACAGGCAAAGGATGACTCAACAGTGCTCATATCTGAGTGTGGCATGGTATCTCCAGTGGAGACTGAACCTGAGGGGTATGATTTAACCAAAATAGTGGCTAATCATGCAGACCAACCTGAGTTACAGGTGTTACTTCGCAAGCATGCAGATGATTTTGTGAAATACAAGCATGATTGTGGATGTATGGCAGTCACTATTGTTGTAAAAGGAGGAGATATATCAACCCAAAGACAATATCTTTACCCAGAACTGGCAAACCCATATATAGAAAAGACTATCAAGTCTTTACTGACACAGGGAGTACATGTACTTCCACTGCCAATTCCCCTATTTGGCCTGTAAAGAAACCAAATGGTTCTTGGCATCTCACAATTGATTACAGATGCCTGAATCAGGCCATGACCACTTGTGCCCCTACAGTGGCCAAGATGCAAAATTTAATCAAGTCCTTTGATCCAGAGGCTAAGTAGTTTACTGTCCTTGACATCAGTAACCGCTTTTGGACATTATCATTGGCCCACATTGTACAGTACCATTTTGCATTTAGTTTCCAGGGAGTCCAATATTCCAGGACACATTTACCCCAGGGGTATAAATCTGGACATGACTTATGAGGAGAGGCTGAGGGAACTGGGGTTATTTAGTCTGCAGAAGAGAAGAATGAGGGGGGATTTCATAGCAGCCTTCAACTGCCTGAAGGGGGGTTCCAAAGAGGATGGAGCTCAGCTGTTCTCAGTGGTGGTAGATGATAGAACAAGGAGCAATGGTCTCAAGTTGCAGTGGGGGAGGTCTAGGTTGGATATTAGGAAACACTATTTCACTAGGAGGGTGGTGAAGCACTGGAATGGGTTACCTAGGGAGGTGATGGAGTCTCCATCCTTAGAGGTTTTTAAGGCCCAGCTTGACAAAGCCCTGGCTGGAATGATTTAGTTGGTGTTGGTCTTGCTTTGAGCAGGGGGTTGAACTAGATGACTCCTGAGGCCTCTTCCAACCCTAATCTTCTATGATTCTATGATTGCTCTACAGTACTTGTATGATGTGAACTGAAAAGTATTATTTTTTTTGTTTATCATTTTTATGGTGCAAATATTTATAATCAAAAATAACATACTTTCTGATTTCAGTTACAACACAGAATACAATATATATGAAAATGTAGAAAAACATCCAAAATATTTAATACATTTCAATTGGTATTCTATTGTTTAACAGTATCAGAGGGGTAGCCGTGTTAGTCTGGATCTGTAGAAGCGACAAAGGGTCCTGTGGCACCTTATAGACTAACAGAGGTATTGGGTTTTTTTGTTTTTTGTTTTTTTTCCCCACTGCTTGCATCCGAAGAAGTGGGTATTCACCCACGAAAGCTTATGCTCCAATACCTCTGTTAGTCTATAACGTACCACAGGACCCTTTGTCACTTCTATTGTTTAACAGTGCAATTAAAAATGTGATTCATTATGATTAATATTTTTAAGTTAATCACGTGAGTTACCTGCGATTAATCAACAGCCCTAGTCTATAGCTTTTAGTCTCAGTTTCTAGTCAGTGCTATTGGCCTTCTCCATATGGAAACCTTTTCAAAGGGTCTAAAATGCTTGGGAATCTTTCCTTTCCCCAATATTTGTCAGGCCCTGCCGCACCTCCAGCTTCGAGCCCGCAAATGGGCCCCAATACCTTAGGACAGGATGTCCTGCCAGCATTTCCAGCCCCACCAGAAGCAAGAAGCCACCAAGACTCTGAGAATAAAGCCAAGCAAAAAGAGTTTCAATAACTCACCCAAGGATAGCACAGTGAAGAGCTAGAAAGAAAGAACTGAAGACTCTCTTCTGCATTCTCTTGCTAAAATCTTCCCAGTTTCTCTTGGATGCGGTGTCATGTTTTACTTTTTGAGTAATTAAACAGCTGTTATATTATCTCCCAAGGTGGCTGCATGTTAGTGGTTGGTAAAGGGATCTCTGCATACACTGTAAAATAATTTGACCTCTAAATACATCACAATTATCATTTGGCTGCACTGCATGGCTTCTTAACACACCATGGAGAGAGCAGAGATAGAGCTCAGATACCCCTGCTCCAAAAACTCCCACCAGATGGCCTAAAGTAAATTCGCCCTTGGCTAACAAGCAGCATGAAGCCTATGACACACCATCATTCTGGGGCTTCTGTTGTTTCTGATTCCACCATGCATTAATTTACATAGCAGACAGGTAGAGAGCTGTGACAGTCCCTACAGTCCATGCAGACCGGACAGCCTAATATTAACGAGTCTCCATAATTCCTTACATGGTGTTAATACAGACATTTCACAAAGATATTCATCACCAGAGTGTCGTTAGCTTTCAGAAAAGGCCTCACTCGGTGCACTCTTAGACCGTAGTATTGTATGCAAGCAGTTGATTTAATTGTTTATCACTCTTGCCTCAGCCCCTGAAAGGGGGAGGGATGTTAACAGATGGGTGGTGCCCAGAGAACCTCCGAGTGTGATGATTGGCTCCCCCTGTGGTGGGAGCACCTCCAGAACTGGCAACGGATCAGTGGGGCGCAGGTGACTGTGCTGGGCTATCCCGACAGGGACTTTGGATGTAATTTGACTAACAAAGTCGTGGCCTGGTTAAAACCCAGACCATGTGTCCTTAGGATTCTTCCACGCAGTGAGTGCACCAACCCCTCTTTATGAGATGCAGGCTGCTTCCCCATTGCAGGTCAGTCCCATTCTGTGGGCAGGGACCCAGGCCTTCCTCCCCTTTTGCTGCCTTTCTAGAGGAGACCTAACTCTGCTGCTGCTGCCATGGCATGGCTGATTAGCAGCCTGACTCATCGTTAGAAAAGAGACCTTAGTCAGCCAAGTGGGACTGCAAGAGAGCTCCCCTCTCAATACCACTTCTCAGAGAACCTGCTTCCGAGCTGATCAAAGTCTGTTTGATGGATAATGGAACAAGACATGGAATAACTTATTTGATCTATTTTAACCCTCTCTCTCAAGGATGCAGTCAGCAGTGGTTATATCTCTGGCCGGAAACTTGGTGCTCACACGCGACGTGAGATGATTTCAGTTTACACCCTCTTACTCGTTCATGAATTCAACATTTCCCAGCAAGACCTCCGTTTGCTCTGAGGTCAAACCTCTCCTTATTTATTGAGGGCCAGGCACTTTCCAAACATTCTCTGCTCCAAGGAGCTCACAATCTAACCTTTAAACCCTAGAGTGATTTCCCAGAGGAATATGGGCTCATTAAAGCAGGAGACTGAGTCAGAGAACCGAGTGACTTCTTGTAGCTGACCTTCCGCATGGGGTGAGGTGAGTGCCAGGAGCCTGGTCTGGCCCTCGGACTGTGGGCCAGCCAAAGCATGGCTGGAGTTATTTTCCATTGCTTATTTAATTTGGCAGGCTGCTACATTTTGGTTTTTCCAGGCCTGCTGGAAGCAATGGTGGGTACTCCATAACTCCTTGTAGCACCAGTGCCGTCTTATCTTGCAGTATCCGAGTACGTACCTCATGCCTAAGGGCCAAATTCTGAAATCGGATGCTTGCATGTGGCTCCTATTATCTGCAAGAGGGAGACACATGAGCAATTCCAATAAGGTAGAATTTTGACTTAACTGATTACATTGCTTCTAACATCTTTTTAATCATAAAGTCCCCATTGTTAGAGCGCACAGTTGTCAGTGCCTTAATGCTAAGGAGAAGAAGAATGTGGCATCCTTGTAAGTTCCCCCAAAGCAGGTATTTGTCTTTTCAGTGAATCACAGACAATTACTGTAGCAGAGTCTCCCTGGCCCCTCACCTAGGAGCCACAGGGACCTGCCAGCCGCTTCCTGGGAGCCACCTTAAGTAAGCGCTGCCTGGACCCTGCACCCCCTCCCATGCCCCAACCCCCGTCCCACCCTGAGCCCCTTCCCGCACCCCAAACCCCTCGGCCCCAGCCCAAACCAGAGCCTCCTGCACCCCAAACTCCTCATCCCCGGCCCCACCCCAGACCCTGCACGTCAACCCTCTGCCCCAGCCCTGAGCCCCCTCCTGCACGCAAACTCGCTCCCAGAGCCTGCACCCCTCCGCACTCCGAACTCCTCAGCCCCAGCCCAGAGCCTGCACCCCCAGTCGGAGCCCTCATCTCCCCCGCAACTCCAACCACCTGCCCCAGCCCTGAACCCCCTCCTGCACCTCAAACTCTTCACCCACGGCCCCACCCAGGAACCCGCACCCACAGCTGGAGCCCTCACGTAGTACGGCCCTAAAGACTGGGTGAAGGGCTGTCAGGCTGGAAAGCCAGAAAGGTGGAAGTTGCAGGAGTCAAGGCGGAAGATGATGATGAGCCTGGATGATGGTGTTAGTGACGTGGTAGAAAGAGAAGGTCAGATCTCAGAAATGACATGGAGGAAAAAAGCAGCTAGTCTCTTGTGATGAATGAAGGGGGGTGTAGCTCCCTTTGATAGACAGCCGGCCAGCTAGCTGTAAAATCCCTCTTGGTCTGTTCTCTGCTTGCTTTACCTGTAAAGGGTTAACAAGCCCACAGGTAACAGAAAAGGAAGTGGGCACCTCACCAAAAGAGCCAATGGGAAGGCAGAACTTTTTAAAATGGGAAAGAAACTTTCCCTTTTGTCTGTTGTTCTCTGGAGAAGCAGGGGCATGGAGCAGCAATGCTATAAGGGGGAATGCTGTGTATGTTTTGAACCAGGTATGAAAAATTATCTTCCATACCTAGAAGGAATCATTTGGAGAGGGAACATTTAGATAAATGCGATCAGGTTTATTCTTTATTTTGGCTTGTGGAGCTCCTCTGTGCTAACCCCAGATGCTTTTGTTTGCTTGTAACCCTTAAGCTGAACCCACAAGAAAGCTAGTTTGGGTGCTTAATTTTTGGAATTGCTCTTTTAAAATCTAGCAAAAGCCTAAGTTCCCGATGTATTTTCATTCTTTTTGTTTTTAATAAAACTTACCTTTTTTTAAGAACCGGATTGGATTTTTTGTGTCCCTAAGAGGTTTGTGCATGTTGTTTGATTAGCTGATAGTCACAGCTAATTTCCTTTGTTTTCTTTCTCAGCTCTTCCCTGGGGGTGGGAGGGTGAAACGGCTTGAGGGTACCCCACAGAGAGGAATTCCCAAGTGCTCCTTCCTGGGTTCAAAGGGGTGTTGTTGTTTTTTTGCATTTGGGTGGTGGCAGCGTTTACCAACCCAAGGTCAGAGAGAAGCTGTAACCTTGGGAGTTTAATACCAGCCTGGAGTGGCCAATATTAATTTTTAAAATCCTTGCGGGCCTCCACTTCCTGCACTGGGAGTGACAGAGTGGGGATTCAGCCTTGACATCTCTCATCTTCATTTTTTTTAAATAGCTCATTTTCTTTTTTTATGAATTGAGCTGAGGAAAAGGTCACAACCCTGGCTGCTGTCTGGGTTTGCAGGTGTTTGGTGGTGTGCTGGGTTCAATAGGGGTGCCAGAACTAGGGGTGCTAGGCCCGCTGCACCCCCTGGCTTGAAGTGGTTTCCATAGGGCGACTATGCCAGGTTGGGGAAGACGCTTAAGGAAATGGAGGCTCAGGTGATCTTCAATGGGATTTTGCCTGTGCCTAGAGAAGGGCAGCAAAGGTGTGACAGGATTATGATGCTCAACAGATGGCTCAGGCAGTGGTGCTATGAGGAGGGCTTTGGGATGTATGGCCACTGGGAGGCATTCATGGACAGAGGACTGTTCTCTCGGGATGGACTTCACCTGAGCAGGGAGGGAAATAGACTTCTAGGCATAGGCGGTGAGTTATATCTCCATGTGGTGCCCAGGCACCAGCAATATTCAGAGCCCAGGGGCCCAGCTCCGCCAATATTTGGGGCCGGGTGTTCTCCCCCCCCCCCCCCCGGCCCCACCTCCCGCCCCCTCACGCCGGCCTCTCTAGCTGCCTCCCTGGAGCAGAGCATCCCTGGCTCATCTTCCGCCAGCTCCATGCTGCCTCCCTGCAGCAACTGCTCCCGTGGGGTCCTAGTGCCGCCCATCTCGACTGCCAGGGCAGACTGACTGAGCCTACCCTTCCACCCTCTGACCCTTCCCTTTTCCGGCGGGACCCTCCACCAGCACAGCCCTTCCCCCCCCCCCCGCCGCCCGCAGTCACCGCTCCTGCCCCATGCTGGGCAAGGGCCAGGAGGGAACATGGGGAGGAAGGGGGGTGATGTGGGTAATTATACGCTGTCAGCCTGACATCCATCCCAGGCAAGATGATGGAATATCTGCTATGGGATTATGTAAAACAAGTGGAAAACAGACGTGTCATAAGTGCGCTGAACTGAGTGTCCTCAGAGCACCTGTTTGTTTTCTTTCCCCCTCCCTAGCCCCCAGCCACAAGGGCACAGAGTAGAATGCCCTGGGTACTGCTCATCCCGTGCAACTCCATTGGTAATCGGACTCTCCCTCGCCCAGAGTTCAAATCAGGGTAGCTTGTCCGTGATGCAGTGGGAGGTGTGGTCAAATGTTCGGCTGCATGTCTGTGTTCTTTCTGCAGGCTGTATTGACTGTGGCCGGACACCCCAGCAGGCTCCAATCAAACCAATAAATCCCAGACTTGGTTTGTAGCAAAGGCACTTGGTCAGGTTTCTTGTCAGCGGAGAGGAGAGAGCAGCCATTGGACTATACGCTGAGTAGCTGCAGATTGACAGCTGTGTGCCAGGTGCTTTGGGGAGATCCGCGCTGATGGGTGAGTGGCGGACGGGGAGAGATTTTTCTGGAATGTGTGAAACTGACAGAGAAGATGCCACAGTAAAGGAAATAGGGGCATGAAGGTGCGGTGATCCTAGCAAGGTGGAAGAGCGGAAAATGAAGGTGCTTTAAGCAAAGAAATGACTGAACTATGTTGCAGTTTTGATTTTATTAGGAATTGCTCCTGGGAATGTTACGTATTGGTGGGAATATTCTGGACTGATGATTTTTTTTTTTAGGAGAATTGGACATTTAAAAAAATTCAGTAACTCCAATTGATTAAAACAAGTTAACCAATAACATGGTGCAAAGGTAGGAGCAATGGAGCGGAGGCTCCACATAGCCCAAGTGCTCAATGCAGTGCTGCTGGGGTCTGACACTCATGAAAGTTGGGTGCTCGGAGCTGGTCCTAGAGGGACCATCAGCTCACCCTTTGCTTTTCCTGGGGGTGGAACAGCGGGGGCAAAGCCCTGCTACTTGTGTGTGTGGGGGGGTGTCAATGGAGATTGCACTACCCTGTGTTCTCCCCTGGGGGCAGTGGGCTCTGTGTTGGGGAAAGGGGCCAGACTGCTGGGGGACGGGGGGGCTCTGTCCCTACCAGGCGCTGCTGCCAGGGGCACCAGATGTCCTAATGTTATAGGGACAGTCCTGATAGTTGGGGCTTTGTCTAATATCGGCACCTGTTACCTCCCCCCCGCCCCGCCCCGCCCCGATCCGATTTTTCACACTTCCCGGCTGGTCGCCAGCTGCTGCTGGGAGCCTTAGAGGCTGTTGGTGCTTCCCTGGGGTCCGAGCAGAGACTGTTGCTGCTGCCTATAAATCTGCAGAGGGATTTATCACCCTATCCCCGTGTGAGTCACTCGGGCAGCACTGAGCCCAGTCAGCCACATTCCTAACAGCTGCACAGAAGATCTCGTGGTCACAGGTCACGAAGGGCCCCTACAAAGTACATGTACCAACAAGACACTAATTTTACATTTGCTATATCAGGTCACGTGCCTGGGGAAATTCAGGTGTATTATCAGCATGGGCACCAATGACCCTGAGAATAGTGTTTTAACCAGTTACATTATATTTACCTCTTGGTTAATATAATTACTGTGTTGAATTGTGTGTGTTATTTCTTGGGAGCCTCCAAATATCTGGCAGGTAAGTGGGGGTTACACTGGTGTTAGAATTTCCCTCCTAAGCTGCCCTGATGATCCTGCCAGGAAGGGGCACAGGGGATGGAGGCACCGCCAAATAAATTCATACGGGAAGAAAATAAGGAAGTTAAACCCCACTGAGCTGAGGGCAGGATCCAGAAGAACCCAGGCCTGTCCATCAAAACCTATAAGGAGATCACCTCCTTTAGAGCTAACCAGGTGGATGGGGGGGCACTGTGATGCTGTGGAATGTGGGAGGCACTTTATCATATTGTTGATACCAGTATTCTACAATTGCGATGAATTGTGCTAGATATGCCATGTGAGGTATTTGTGAAAATGTTATGATTTGCCAAGTATGATAATCTTATTTATATGTTTGTATCACCTTTGTAGTGCGAGTTATAGATACGTAGGGCATATCTGTGTTTCCAGACTTGTGCTGTGTTTCTGAGTGACACCGACACACAGACTGGCATCAGCACTGCCTGGCCTGTTCAATGGCCCATCAAGGGTCACCAGCTGTACAATGAACGCATTGAAAGGCCAGGGACTACGCCTTATGACTCAGCAGGACTTGTAGGGCCATGTCTATAGACAGGGGACTCTAAGGCTTTGTCTACACTCCCCAGCTTTTAGCAACACAACCCCGCCACTAAAACTTTGGCAGTGTGAACTTTTTTTGTTGGCACTTTTGCCGTCAAAAAATTTCCACCCCCTACGAGTGGGGTTCATGTTGTTGACAGGACCGGGCTCCTGCTGACAACGTGGCATTCATACTGCTGACTGGCAAAATGTTCGTCTTTTATAAAGGTTTTTTTTAAGCACCGGTGAACACCAAAACTTTTGTCGCTCACTTGACAGTGTAGACAAGCCCTAAGGCTTTTCCAGGCCCATGTGCTGTTAGTTTGTAGTTTGGACACAGGAAGTACAAGCCACCTGGAAAAGGAATATAAAGGGCAGCTGCATCATCTCCATTTTGTCATTCCTGCTCCTTATCTCTGGAGTGACTTTTCTACAAGCCGAAGCTCTGAACAAAGGATTGAATGACCCATCCAAGCTGTGGATGTGATCCAGAGGGACTTTCAAGCCAGTGAATTCCCCAGTACTGTTAACAACTTGATATATGGACCTTGAAGTTGCTGTATGTATCTGAGTGCTTTATCATTTAACACTCTTGTCTTTCTTTTTTTTCCTTATAATAAACCTATCATTTTAGACACTAAAGAATTGCCTGGCAGCGTGGTATTTTGGGTAAGATCCAACTTAATATTGACCTGGCACTGTGGATGACCCTTTGGGGTAGGGTTACCATTCGTCCGGATTTACCCGGACATGTCCTCCTTTTGTGTGCTAAAAATAGCGTCCGGGGGGAATTTGTAAAGCACTCACAATGTCCGGGATTTCCCCCTCCCCCGGCAGAGCGAGCGGCTGGGAGGGCTGCAGGAAAGTCCCGGGCTGGACTCCGGAGCAGCTTCCTCCTCCCACCCCCCCCCCCCCGCATTCTGAGCCGGCCGGCAGCTCCTCCTCCTGCAGCCCGCTCCGGCAGCCCTGTGCAGGGCCAGGGACCGGGTTTTGTGTTGTGCAGGGGAGCTCAGCCATGTGTCTGGCTGGCACAGAGCCCAACACCCTGTTCTGAGCAGCAGGGTAAGGGGGGGCAGGAGAAGGGACAGGGAGGTTCTGGAGGGGACAGTCAAGAAACGGGGGGGGCTTTTGGAGGGGAGTGGAGAAAGTTTTGGGCAGTCAGGGTACAGGTAGGGGGTAGGGTCCTGGGGGGCAGTTGGGGGGGGGGTCTTAGGAGGGGGCAGTTAGGGGACAAGGAACAGGGAGTCTTAGGTAGGGGGTGGGGTTCTGGAGGGCAGTTAGGAGCAGGGGTCCCAGGAGGGGGCAGTCAGGGGACAAGGAGCGGGGGGTAGGGGGCTGGGAGTTCTGGGGGGGAGCTGTCAGGGGGCAGGAGTGGGGAGAGGGATCGGAGCAGTCAGGGGACAGGGAGCAGAGGGGTTTAGATGGGTTGGGAGTTCTGGGGGTGCTGTCAGGGGGCAGGAGTGTGGAGAGGGATCGGAGCAGTCAGGGGACAGGGAGCAGAGGGGTTTAGATGGGTTGGGAGTTCTGGGGGGGGGCTGTCAGGGGGTGGGGAATGGTTGGATGGGGCGTGGGAGTCCCAGGGGTCTGTCTGGGGGTGGGGGTGTGGATAAGGGTTGGGGCAGTCAGGGGACAAGAGGCAAGGAGGCTTAGATAGGGAGTGGAGTCCCGGGGGGCAGTTAGGGGCAGGGGTCCCAGGAGGGGGCAGTCAGGGGACAAGGAACGGGGGGAGGGTTGGGGGTTCTGGGGGGGGTGGGAAGTGGGAGGGGCAGGGGCGGGGCTAGGGCGGGGCTCCTCCCGTCCTCTTTTTTGCTTGTTGAAATATGATAACCCTACTTTGGGGTTACCAAAATATTTTGTATAACGAGCAGAGTTTTTAAATAACTTTCACTGTACTGGACCTAGGTGCTGATTGGGAGCCAGAAAACTGAAACACAATGTGATTTCTTTTTTCAGCTTCTCGATAACCAGCATGGGGGATGAGAAGCAGAGTTTATGACTGGTTGGTGAGTTTAACCTCAGTGTTAACCACCAGTTTTGCTCTCCCTTTTGCAGCCTGCCCTAACCTTGGCAACTGCAATACAATAATCCCTAGCACTTCTAGAGCATTGTTGGCTCCATTTTATTGATGGGGATAAAGGCACAGAGAGGAAAATGACTGATTTTCTGTGGAAGCAGCAGAAATGGGAACAGAATCCAGGAATCCTGGCTCCCGGCCCCCTGTTCTAATCAATAACAATTCTTTCCTAAAACTTTGTGGGTTACGCTGGCAAAACCCAGCAAATGATCCCCCTGCACTGGGTAAAGTCATTGAAGGAGTGGGGAACAGGTGGGGTAAAGTTGGGGTGAGGGGTGCCGTGTTTGTAGAACAGCCTCTAGTCCCAACCTGGCTCTGGGAGGACAGGCTTGTTTCTCTGCAGCTATAGCCAGCAGGGGGAGTGCCTAGCATTGTTTTTGTGCAGATCCTACACAAGCATTGACTCATCTTGCACCTCCAAAGCACCGACTCCGGGACCACTCTCCTTTTCAGTTGGGGCAAGTGGAACCGAATCTGTTCCACTGAGCGGGGTGAGGAAGGGGAATTGGGGCAGCCCCACAGGGACCACACACACACCCAGGGGATGCTACAGGAGGGAAGGGGTTATTCTGCTTAGCCAGAGTAAAGGTACAAACTCCCCTCCTGTACTGGATACCCGGGTCACAGACAGCAGCAGAAGGAATGGGAACCCACAGCTGCATCTATATCTCACCTAGGTTGGTCTACATTGTTTATGGCTCAGGTCTAGATGAAATGACTGTAAAGACTCTCAGTAGTTATCAATGATTCACTCTCACGCTGGGAAAACATTGCTAGTGGGGTCCTACAAGAGTCGGTCCTGGCTCTGACAGTGTTCACCGTTTTCATTCATGATTTAGATGCTCTAGTGGAGAGTGTACTTAGAAATGCTGCAGGCCCGAACAAGCTGGGAAGGGCGGCCAGCAGTTGTGAGGACAGGATTAGAATTCAAAACAATCTTGACGAATTGGAGAATTGGTCTGAAACCATCTTTGTTGAATTTATCTTGATTAGTGCAAATATTTCAGCCAGGAGGACAAAATGAAATGCATTAAACAGCCTAGGTACCAATATTACAGAACAGGAGCTGGGGTTCCAGTGGACCACAAACTGAGTATGTGTAAACAATGTGAGGCTATTGTGAAAAAGGCAAATATCATTCTGCAGTGTATTAACAAAGGTGTCGTATGCAAGACAGGAGGTTAAAAAAGTGGACATCTTTATTCTTGAGAAATGAAGACTGTGAGGGGACCTGATAAGTTTTCCTATAAGTTAAGGGCTGTTAGGGAGAGGACTGAGATCAACTCCTCTCCAGCTGCACTGAAAATAGAAGAAGGGGGAAATCAGCATGCTTTGCAGTGATGGAGATTTAGGTGAGACCATGGGTGGGAAAACTACGGCCTGTGGGACCGTCCTGCCTGGCCTCCGAGCTCCTAGCCAGGGAGGCTGCCCCTGGCCCCTCCCCTGCTCTCCCCCACAGCCATGCCACCGCCTGGGCAGCGCTCGGGGGGGCGGGGCTGCGCAGTCCAGCAGAGCAGCGCGCCTAGCTCCATCCGGGCTGCTCCCTGAGTAGCATGGTAAAGGTGCAGGGCTGTGAGCTTCTGCGGGGCAGTGTGTCTAGCTCCAGCGGGGCTGCAAGCTCCTGCTGCTCTGAGCGGCATGGTAAGGGGGCCAGGGCATTGGATAAGGGGCAGGAGGTCCCGGGGGGCAGTCACGGGACAGAGAGCAGGGGGCGGTTGGATGGGGTGGAGGTTCTGGGGGGGGGCGGTCAGGGGACGGGGGGGGGGTTGGATAGGCGTGGAGTCTCGGGGGTCTGTCCGGGGGCAGGGGTGTGGATAAGGGGCGGGGCGGCCAGGGAGGGTTGGGTAGGGGGTGGGGTTCCGGGGGGATGGTTAGGGGCAGGGAGGGTCTCTGGAGGTCAGGGGACAAGGAGCAGGGGGGGGTTTGGATGGGTTGGGATTCTGAGGGGGGTAGTCAGGGGGCGGGAAGTGGGAGGGGGGCAGCCAGACTGCTTGGGGAGGCACAGCCTTCCCTACCCGGCCCTCCATACAACTTTGCAACCTCGATGTGGCCCTCGGGACAAAAAGGTTGCCCACCCCTGGGTTAGACATTAAGAAAAACTTTCTATGAGGATAGCTAATCTGTGGAACAGGTTGCCGCAGACCCCCAGGCAAATGCGCTCTCAGCTTCCACAACCCATGGGAGGAACCGCTCTTTAATGTATTGACCATACTTGCTGCTTCGGGTTTAAGCCGTAGGCTCCTCCACCTCCCAGTACCACACCTCTGAGCCTTCAGCATGCCTTCCTCGCTGTGACCTCCCCGCAGTGAGTCTACTTGGACTGGACCCCTGGAGAAGGCTTCACACCCAAAAGAAGCAATGCAGCCCCCCCGTCTCTGGACTGCATCGACTCCCAGCTGGTGCAAAACAGAAGGGCGTCTTGTACGTCTGAACCTAACACAGGAAATTCTCAGGGGCCTCAAGCAAGAAATTCTCAGCACCATCCTGCTGGGCTTGTCCCCACCCAGGTGGGCTCAGGCGGCTCCTTGTTCCCAGCCCAGAAGTGACTCCTCCTTCCTGTGGTCCCTCCTATATCCCCTCCAAGGCCCCGCCGCCATCCTCTGTCTTCTTTCCCAGGCAAACAGATCTCCAGGTGACTCTCTCTCTTCAGTTCTCTGTTCTCTCTGCTGCCCATAACTGGCTGGCTCCAAGTTGGGATGGGCCTTCAGGTCATCAGTTGCTAAGTTACAAAGTGTCCAGGCTATGGTCTGGGGTCCAGGCTGCTAGACTGAGTCACACCTGGTCCTCTGCAACAAGAGACACCCCTCCTCCCACCTTGGTTAGACATGCAGCACATGGGGGAAACTGAGGCACACACAGTATACATACACAACATTAGGAAAATATCCCACTTAGTCACATAGGTTACCTAGAGAGGATGTGGAATCCCCATCATTGGAGGTTTTTAAGAACAGGCTGGACAAACATCTGTCAGGGTGTGACAGATTTATGTTACCAAGCTGCCAGAGACCTTAGGTGATCAGTCTAAGGCAGCAGGATTTTTAGGGGTGGAGATGAAGAGAGCACACCAAGTAACTAAGTTTAAAGTTTTATTAAGAAAATAACAGCGGAGAGTGCTGAGTGTTTCCCACGTCACTCTGAGGAAGGAAGGAAACATTAGTCCCTGAACCCTAACCCATACTCTCACACGCACAACCCAAGTCTGGGTGTAATGTAAGAAGAAGGCGGGGGGAAGGGTGGACGGGAGTTCTTCCCTGTGCACAGGTCGTCCGGGGTCCGCTGTAAATCTCCAACTTGCTTCCGCTCTCGGGAGGGTTTTTACCCTAGGTGTTCCTGAGGGCTTTTGCTCTCTGCCCCAGTCTGAACCGGTTTTCTGTGGCTTCCTCAGCTTCCCCAGAACACTCCGGCTTCAGGGGATGGGAGACGGCTGTTCTCCCATTCGCTGACCTTCATTGTCTCCCTCGTTTTCGCAGCCCCTGCAGTTTCGGTTCTGTGAGTCTCCTTTCTTATGGCAGGGCAGGGTTGGAAGCTCGGCCCCCCTCTTTCTTGGCAGGTAGCAGAGAATCTGTTGTGTGCAGTGACCTTGGGCTGGAGTCAACCTCTTATCCAGGCCTAGCTGGAGTGTCAAGTTAACCCGTTCCCTTGTCTCTCTCTCCCTCCTTTGGCCTCCTGAAACCTGCAAAGGAACCTTCCATTCCCCACTCACTCACACCTTTAACCCTTCCCAGAATACTGCACCAGCGTTAGCAACATACAATACTGATCTGCCTTCCCAGGGGACTTGAGGGAGAGGGCCATTGGGGTGTGACAAGGGATGGTCTTGGTTTACTTGGTCTTGCCAGTGACCTCTTGAGGTCCCTTCTAGCCCAGCATTTCTATGGCTCTACAAATGGTGAACAGGCCATTAGAGGCACTTATAAACTAAATGCAGACACTTATTCCTGTCCAGCAGACTTCCTCCGCTGATGATAGCAACAGTGCTACCAGCTGTGAGTAGACCAGGCCATTTACCATGTTACAATCATGAAATTCTACAGAAAAAAAATAGGTCCCCCACCATATACACACAAGCAGTTACTGCTCACATATCTAGCATACCGTACAGAGTGTGCAAACAGCACTGCGCAGCGTAGAGCATTGAGTGCACACACTAAATGCTAGCAAATACTAAACTCTTACTAAAAGAGTTTTTATCCATTCACATTTTGGAAATTATTTTGTGCAAATAAAACATTATTACAGAAAACTATTACATCTAAAAGGTAAAAAGTGGTTCAGTGAGCAGATAAATGAGGCCAGAAATCCCACTTGGGATACTCCAAGTGCCAGAGAAAAGCTGGGAGAGGTTGATTGGTTCTTGTAGGGAGACAGAGCAGAGCTCATCCATCTTCCTCTCTGGGGTCCCCTCAGGTTGTGGCACAGACTCCAACAGGCTCTGTTAAGCTGCAGAAGTTAAACACAGGCAACGTCTATTAAAGGGAACCTGCCATAATGGATGGTCACCCTAGTGGCTCCATGTTTAGTGGACAAAATCTCTAACCCCGCCGACAAAGCTCCAGTGTCAGAGATCTGTGTTCCTGGAGCCTCAGGTGCTGGGCTCTGTCCCTCCTGCAGGTTCACTGGAGACTGTTCTCTGAAGCAGCTGGATTTATCATTACAAATCTCACCCAATGCTCTATCAGCAGCCACAGAGAAACCCCTCTCACTAGAGTCTTTCACACCTAAATTCATCGCAGAGAAAACAAGGGGGATTTGGCTGCAAACCTGTGTGAATAAAAGGGAAATAAGAGATCCAGAACTCCCCTGTTCTGCTCCGTGGGGCTGGTTTGCCAGAGGGGACGGGCCAGTGAGACTCAGGGTCCAATGACTTGGACTAGGTGTCTCTCTCCAGAGGCCTCAGTGAGAGCAGTGAACCCCCAGGCTAGAACCCCCCTCACTTACCCTTGGCAGATCTGTCAGAGCCACTAGATCCTTGGTCACTTGCTGTGCAGAGGAGGAGGAGAAGAGAGAGTATATTAGCATCTCTCACAAGGCAGGGCTTCAGTGTAGTTAATAGATACGGGGGACTCTTATCCAAAGGGAACAGTCATCACCTTACTCTTCCCTAGCAGTGAGGTGGTTGGTGCACAGATCAGTCTACAATGCAGCTGCCCTGGATTTCCACTATTCACATGCAAAAAACGTTACCATTGTACGGGGTCAGCACTGACTTGTGCTTTTCCTGTCTCTTCAGAATGGAAGCACTGAACACTCAACAGTCAAAGGCTAGCAAACTAAGAAATGCTGGGCTATGGATACTCAGGCCAAACAACCTCAACTCTGCCCCCTTCGGTCTGTGCCCAAATGGGTCCTTCAAGCAGACCACAGACTTCACCCTCACACCCTGCCAATCGACAGCAATTCCCGCCTTAATCAATGGCGCTGCACAGAACAGTGTGGATGGTATGAAAAGGAATGCTGATTTGGGGCGGTGCTGGGCACACAGACAAGGGTGAGTTTGGTTTGGCCTGGTGCTGGTCTATTCCCTGTTCCTATTCCCAGACCCACTGGGGCAGAGTTCGAGTTGCGTGGGAAGCATCATTCTACCTTGGCATATCCTGGTTTGCCAATCTTTGACTTCTGGGAATTCAACACTCTCAGGACACAGGGAGCCCAGGGCAGGGCTGAGCACCTGCAACCTTAACTCCACGTTAACAAAGTTCTTGCTTGTGAATTTCCGTTGTTCTGGAGTAACGAGGAGGAGCTAGGGAGGCACGACTCAGGGCCAACTGTAGGAGGAAGGGGGGTGCTCCGAGGAGGTTGTGTTGGCACTTCTCAACCCCCCTCAGGTACCCGCTGGAGACACCCCTGAGAGGGTAAAGAGAGAGCTGGACGGCTACACCGTAGCAGGGCCCGGCAGATCTACGCATTTTATACTGACTCTTGGTGCCAGGCATTAGATGGCCTCTGAGACAGTCCATCATTTATGTAAATATTTCCCATAGTTTTAGTTCCTAAAGCTAATTGCAGGAGACAACTGAGGAGGGGATTTGAACTCGTGGTCCTCGAGGTGACAGCTTCGTGCTGATCTGACGTCAATGGAAAGACGCCCATTGGCTTCAACAGGCTTTGGATCAGGCCCAGACTTCACAAGCACCAAACCAACTTTCAGGTAAGTCAAAAGAAGTGTAACATTAAAAGCAGGTCAGACACCTTCAGGGTCACACTCAGCCACACACAGCACAGCACTAGGGGGATAATAATTCTGCCCAACACCACCGTATACATTCCTGACCATCGCCTTCTCTGCACTAGAAAAATTGGGACCCATCCCCGCAAGCAATGCAATTCCACCAGTGATAGCAAAGGTGGAGCAATTGAGGAGATGGGGTTCAGGTGTTTTTAACCACTGCATCATCTAGACTTCCTCTGAGCAAGGTTACAGAACATGTGTCTACAGCCACTCTACACTACTGAAGACGACCTCTGCTGGGAAAATAACAAAGCAGGGCAGATTATCCAACAAGTTCTTGGAATGTATTGGAGACATTTTTTCTTTCAGAAGGTGGAGAAAGCTACTAGGGGAGAGGCTGTTCTAGATTTAACTTTGACAAATAGGGAGGAACTGGTTGAGAATTTGAAAGTGGAAGGCAGCTTGGGTGAAAGTGATCATGAAATGACAGAATTCATGATTCTAAAGAATGGTAGGAGGGAAAACAACACAATAAAATAATGGATTTCAAGACGACAGACGTTAGCAAACTCAGGGAGTTGCTAGGTAAGATCCCATGGGAAGCAAGTCTAAGGGGAAAAACAGTTCAGAAGAGTTGGAAAGTTCTCAAAGAGACATTATCAAGCGCACAGGTGCAAACTATCCCACTGCACAGAAAAGCAATGGAGGATGGCAAGAGACCACACTGGCTTAAACCAGGAGATCTTCAATGATCTAAAAATCAAAAGAGAGTCCTACACAAAGTAGAAACTAGGTCAAATTACAAAGGATAACTGTAAACAAATAATGCAAGTATGTAGGGGCAAAATCAGAAAGGTCAAGGTACAAAACGAGATCAAACTAGCTAGAGACATAAAGGGTAACAACAAAACATTCTACAAATACATTAGCAGCAAGAGGAAGACCAAGGATAGGGTAGGCCCATTAGTCAATGAGGAAAGAAAGACAATAACAGAACATGGGAGGAGAGGTTGATACGCTGGAGGGTAGGGATAGGATACAGAGGGACCTAGATAAATTAAAGGATTGGGCCAAAAGAAATAAGATGAGGTTCAACAAGGACAAGTGCAGAGTCCTGCACTTAGGACGGAAGAATCCCATGCACTGCTACAGACTAGGGACCGAATGGCTGGACAGCAGTTCTGCAGAAAAGGACCTAGGGGTTACAGTGGACGAAAATCTGACTATGAGTCAACAGTGTGCAATATGAGTCAACAGTGTGCCCTTGTTTCCAAGAAGGCTAATGGCATCTTGGGTTGTATCAGTAGGGGCATTTCCCGCAGATCGAGGGACGTGATCATTCCCTTCTATTCGGCACTGGTGAGGCCACATTTAGAATACTGTGTCCAGTTTTGGGCCCCACGCTACAAGAAGGATGTGGATAAATTGGAAAGAGTCCAGCGGAGGGCAACAAAAATGATTAGGGGGCTGGAGCACATGACTTATAAGGAGAGGCTGAGGGAACTGGGATTGTTTAGCCTGCAGAAGAGAAGAATGAGGGGGGATTTGATAGCTGCTTTCAACTACCTGAAAGGGGGTTCCAAAGAGGATGGACCTACACGGTTCTCAGTGGTAGAAGATGACAGAACAAGGAGTAATGGTCTCAAGTTGCAGAGGGGGAGGTTTAGGTTGGATATTAGGAACAACTTTTTCACTAGGAGGGTGGTGAAGAACTGGAAAGGGAGGTGGTGGAATCTCCTTCCTTAAAAACCTCTAAGGTCAGGCTTGACAAAGCCCTGGCTGGGATGATTTAGTTGGGGTTGGTCCTGCTTTGAACAGGGGGTGGGATTAGATGACCTCCTGAGGTCCCTTCCAACCCTGAGATTCTATGATTCTATGTGAAAATGGGGAAAGGGCTAAATGACTTTTTTGTTTCAATTTTCACCATAAGGTTTTAAAGCGATTGAACGTCAAGCATAGTGAACACCAGTGAAATTGAGGTAGAATCTGAGGCTAACGTAGGGAAAGAACAAGTTAAAAATGATTTAGACAAGTTAGATATCTTCAAGTCACCAAGGCCTGATGAAAGGCATCCTAGAATACTCAAGGAACTGACAGAGCAGATATCTGAACCAATATCTTTGAAAAGTCATGGAAGATGGCAGAGAGGACTGGAAGAGGGGAAACATAGTGCCAATCTATAAAAGGGGGATTAGGCACAACCCGAAGAATTACAGACCAGTCAGTTTAACTTCAGTACCCAGAAAGATAATGGGGCAAATAATGAAACAATCAATTTGCAAACACCTAGAAGATAATAAGGTGATAGTAACAGTCAGCCTGGATTTGTCAAGAACAAATTGTGTAAAACCAACCTGATAGCTTTCTTTGATAGGGTAACAAGCCTTGTGTATGGGAGGAAATGGTAGATGTGGTATAACTTGATTTTAGTAAGGTTTTTGATAATGTCTCATAGGACCTTCTCATTAACAAACTAGGGAAATATAGCCTAGATGGTGCTACTATAAAGTGGGTGCAGAACTGGTTGGAAAACTGTTCCCAGAGAATAGTTATCAATAGTTCACAGTCATGTTGGAAGGGCATGACAAGTGGGGTCCCTCAGGCCTGGTCTACACTAGGAGGTTATGTTGTATTTAGCAGCGTTAACTCGAATTAACCCTGCACCCGTCCACACAACGAAGCTATTTATTTCGACATAGAGGTCTCTTTAAATCGATTTCTGTACTCCTCCCCGACGAGGGGAATAGCGCTAAATTCGACATGGCCATGTCCAATTAGGGTAGGTGTGTATGTAATTCGACGCTAATAGCTCTGGGAGCTATCCCACAGTGCACCACTCTGTTGACGCTCTGGACAGCAGTCCGAGCTCGGATGCTCTGACCAGCCACACAGGAAAAGCCCCAGGAAAATCTGAATTCCTTTTCCTGTCTGGCCAGTTTGAATCTCATTTCCTGTTTGGACATCGTGGCGAGCTCAGCAGCACTGGCAATGATGCCGAGCTCTCCAGCAGAGGTGACCATGCAATCGCAGAATAGAAGGAGGGCCCCAGCATGGACTGATCGGGAAGTCTTGGATGTGATCGCTGTGTGGGGCAATGAGTCCGTGCTTTCAGAGCTGCGATCAAAAAAAAGGAATGCCAAGATCTACGAGAAGATCTCCAAAGCCATGACGGAGAGAGGATACAGCCGGGATGCAACACAGTGCCGCGTGAAAATTAAGGAGCTGAGACAAGGGTACCAGAAGACCAAAGAGTCAAATGGACGCTCTGGATCCCAGCCCCACACATGCCGTTTCTACGAGGCACTGCATTCCATTCTAGGTGTGGCCGCCACCACTACCACACCACTGTCCGTGGACTCTGACGATGGGGTATTGTCGACGGCTGCTTCCTCGGAGATGTTCGCGGACGGGGAAGATGAGGAAGGAGATGTGGAGGATGAGGCAGTCGACAGCGCTTTCAACGCTGATTTCCCCAACAGCCAGGGGAAATCACCCTCATGGACATCCCCTACCAACCCTCCCAAGGTGGTAACCCAGACCGTGAATCAGGGGAAACATCAGTAGGTAAGTGTTTTAAACATTTATTTTGAACAGAATAGGAATGGTATCTTAACAATGGGTTTTTCATGATTAGTTTGCCCTAGGCGCTTTAGTTTCTAGTCCTTGCCAGTGCAGCTACTGGAAAATTCTGTCAATATGTCCGGGGATAGAGCAGAAATCCTCCTGGGACATCTCCACGAAGGTCTCCTGGAGGTATTGTGAAAGCCTTTGCATCAGGTTCCTGGGGAGAGAGGCCTTATTGCATCCTCCATGGTAGGAAACTTTTCCGTGCCAGGCTAGCAGCAAGTACTCCGGGATCATTGCCTCGCAAAGCATGGTGGCATACGGCCCTGGTGCTTGCTGGCATTCACGCAGCATGCAGTCTTTCTCTGTCTCCGAAATCCTCATCAGAGTGATATCACTCATGGTGACCTGCTTTGAATTAGGGGAATGTTAGTATTGGGACTGATTGTCTGTTCCTTTACATAACTGTAACCGGCGGTTTACAGCCATGCGGTGGAGGCGTGACAGGGGCAGCATGGAGGGATCTTTCCCGGGGACAGCCGCGAGGGGGGTGGGACAGGGGCAGAGTTCATGCTGGCCGGATTGCCGGCAGCAGGAACTGGCCAATGCTAGGAGCATTGCTTGGAACGTGAAAGGAGGGCACTGCTATAAATTAAGCTTTAAGCAGCCAAAAGTCTACGGCTTACCATGTCCGCCTGCTAGCCGAATTCCGTTGTCCGGCCCCGCTTGTGTGATCTGTACAGCAAGACCCCAGGCACTCAATGGGAAGGCCGAAAATTCGACCTTGTACTGAGTGCGCATGTGATAGGTGCTGTGCATGGTCTTGTTCACAGAGAAAGACTATATTCATTGTTCGCAAAATTGTATCATTCTGATGAATTCACTCCCTTTTTCCCATCCCACAGCTGCGAGTGTCTCCCGACCTACCCCGGCATCCCCCTCCCAGAGGCTGGCGCAGATCAGGCGACGAAAGAGAAGGACACGGGACGAGATGTTCTCAGAACTTATGGGCTGCTCCCAAGCCGAGGCGGCACAGCAGACCCAATGGAGGGAGAACATGTTGCAATACCAGCGATCACACAGCGAATGGGAGGACAGGTGGCGGCAGGAAGACCAGCAGGCAACTCAAACGCTGCTTGGACTAATGAGGGAGCAAACGCTCCGGCACCTTGTAGATGTTCTGCAGGACAGGAGGACAGAGCCCCGCTGCATTCTCTCTCTAACCGCCCTCCCCCGCCACAAAGTCCCATCCCCCCCTCACCCAAAGTCCCAAGAAGGAGGGGCGGCAGGGGCCGTGAAAACAGTCACTCCACCCCTGCAGACTGCTCAAGTAACAGAAGGCTCTCATTCCCAAAGATTTTATAAGTCCTTTCCTTCGCTCCAAGCACCTCACCCAAGCCCCTGTCCCAGTTTCATCCCCTAACTGTGTAGTTCTTAATAAAAAATACGTTTCTGTTAATTACTGTTTCCATCATGTTCTTTTAGAGGAGAGTATCAGAGGGGTAGCCGTGTTAGTCTGAATCTGTAAAAAGCAACAGAGGGTCCTGTGGCACCTTTAAGTCAGTATGGAGATAACTCCAAGATAAGACTTGGAGTCTTCAGGACCAGACTCCAAAGAGAAACTGCTGAGCTCCAGTTCATTTGCAAATTTGACACCATCAGATCAGGATGAAACAAAGACTGTGAATGGCTATCCAACTACAGAAGCAGTTTCTCCTCCCTTGGTGTTCACACCTCAACTGCTAGCAGAGCACCTCACCCTCCCTGATGGAACTAACACCGTTATCTCCATACTGATTTATACCTGCCTCTGGAGATTTCCATTACTTGCATCTGAAGAAGTGAGGTTCTTACCCACGAAAGCTTATGCTCCCAATACTTCTGTTAGTCTTAAAGGTGCCACAGGACCCTCTGTTGCTTTTTAGAGGAGAGTGTGTTTGAAAGGAGGGAAGGGAGTTGGTAATTGGAGAGGACAGTCACCTTTACCAGGGTACAGACACGGGGGCAGGTTCAGCGGAAGGTCACACACACATTGCAGTCACTAGGCACCCTGGTCAGGCTGGGAGGTGGTTTTCATGTTCTGTGTGGGGGGGCTATGTGAGTGTGTGGCGGGGGAGGGTGGTTACAGATCTTATGCAGCGGTCCTTAGCCTGGATGACAGAGCCACGCAGCAGGGGATCTGTAACTCCCCCTCCCCCCCCCGCCACAAAGTCAGATAGCCCCCACACACAGAGTCCCGAAAAGGAGGGGTGGCAGGCTCCGTTGAAACAACCAGTCCACCACTGCGGACCGCTCTAGGAGCAGGAGCCTGTCATTCCTCGAGTTTAGAAGCGTCCTTTCCATCACTACACCCACTCCCCACCAGTCTGCGTCCCAGTTTCAACACTTTACCACGAAATCCTTAATAAAGAAAACAGTGTTAACGAACAAAGTTTAATTTATTTTATTTTTAAAGGTGTGTTGGAAGGGGCGAGACGGGGTGAACAAGGTATGTAACTGGAGAGGATAGTCAACATTAAGTGGGTAAAGAAACGGGGGCAGGTGCAGCTTCTGTTTAAACAAAGTTAATAGTCACAGGTCACCCTGCTCACTCTGGAACCTAGCTTTCAAAGCTTCCCGGATGCACAGCGCGTCCCGCTGGGCTCTTCTAATCGCCCGGCTGTCTGGCTGGGCATAATCAGCAGCCAGGCGATTTGCCTCAACCTCCCACCCCGCCATAAACGTCTCCCCCTTGCTCTCACAGAGATTGTGGAGCACACAGCAAGCTGCAATAACAATGGAGATATTGGTTTCGCTGAGATCAGAGCGAGTCAGTACGCTTCTCCATCTCCCCTTGAGACGTCCAAAAGCACACTCCACCACCATTCTGCACTTGCTCAGCCGGTAGTTGAAGAGTTCTTTTTCACTGTCCAGGGTGCCTGTATAGGGCTTCATGAGCCAGGGCATTAGCGGGTAGGCTGGGTCCCCGAGGGTCACTATAGGCATCTCCACATCCCCAACAGTTATTTTGTGGTCAGAGAAGTAAATACCTTCCTGCAGCCATCTAAACAGACCAGAGTTCTTGAAAACGCGAGCATCATGAACCTTGCCCGGCCATCCGACATTGATGTTGGTAAAATGTCCCCTATGGTCCACCAGTGCTTGCAGCACCATTGAAAAGTAGCCCTTTCGGTTAATGTACTGGCTGGCCTGGTGGGCCGGTCCCAGGATAGGGATGTGAGTTCCATCTATAGCCCCACCGCAGTTTGGGAATCCCATCGCAGCGAAGCCATCAATGATGACCTGAACGTTTCCCAGGGTCACTACCTTTGAAAGCAGTAGCTCAACGATTGCGTTGGCTACTTGCATCACAGCAACCCCCACGGTAGATTTACCCACGCCAAAGTGATTCGCGACTGACCGGTAGCTGTCTGGCGTTGCAAGCTTCCAGAGGACTATGGCCACTTGCTTCTGGACAGTCAGGGCTGCTCGCATCCGTGTGTCCTTGCGCTTCAGGGCAGGGGACAGCAACTCACAAAGTTCCAGGAAAGTTCCCTTACGCATCCGAAAGTTTCGCAGCCACTGTGATTCATCCCAGACCTGCAGCACTATGCGGTCCCACCAGTCTGTGCTTGTTTCCCGGGCCCAGAATCGCCGTTCCACACCATCAACATGACCCATTGCCACCATGATGTCCACGGCGCGGGGTCCCATGCTTTGCGAGAGGTCTGTGCCCCTCTCAGACTTAATGTCCTCACTGCGCTGCCGTAGCCTCCTCGCCCGATTTCTCAGCATCTGCCTTTGAAAAAGGTGGATGATAAGGTGCGAGGTGTTGACAACGGCCATAACTGTAGCGATGATCGCAGCGGGCTCCATGCTCGCAGTACTGTGGCGTCCGCGCTATCAATCACCAGAAAAGTGCGCAAACTGATCGCCCGACGGCGCTTTCAGGGAGGGAGGGCGGGAGTGAGGGTTGAATGACGACAGTTACTCAAAACCACCCTTGACACATTTTTTGCCCCAGCAGGCATTGGGGGCTCGACCCAGAATTCCAATGGGCAGCGGGGACTACAGGAACTGTGGGATAGCTGCCCACAGTGCACCGCTTCCAATGTCGACGCTTGCCCTGTTAGTGTGGACTCACAAAGTCGAATTACTGTCCTTAGTGTGGCTTTGACTTTGTAATATCGGTTCCACAAATTCGCTTTAAGTAAAATCGAACTACTCTCGTAGTGTAGACATACCCTCAGGGATCAGTTCTGGGTCTGGTTCTGTTCAATGGCTTCATCAAGGGTTTAGATAATGGCATAGAGAGTACACTTATTAAGATTGTGGCGATACTAAGCAGGAAGGGGTTGCAAATGCTTTGGAGGACAGGATTAAAATTCAAAATGATCTGAACAAACTGGATAAACAGTCTGAAGTAAATAGGATGAAATTCAATATGGACAAATGTAAATTACCCCACTTAGGAAGAAACCATCAATTGCACACATCAAAATTGGGAAATGACGCCTAGGAAGAAGTACCACAGAAAGGAATCTGGGGTCATAGTGGATCACAAGCTAAATATGAGTCAACCGTGTAACACGGTTGCAAAAAAAGGCAACATCATTCTGGGATGATTAGCCCGAGTGTTGTAAGCAAGACACAAGGAGTAATTCTTCCTCTCTACTCTGTGCTGATTAGGCCTGAACTGGAGCATTGTGCCCAGGAAGGATGTGGACACATTGGAGAAAGTCCACGGGAGAGCAATACGAATGATTAAAGATCTAGAAAACATGACCTATGAGGAAAGATCGAAAGAATTGGGTTTGTTTAGTCACAGAAGAGAAGACAGAGAGGGGACATGATAACAGTTTGCAAGTACATAAAAGGTTGTTACAAGGAGGAGGGGAAAAATTGTATTCATCAACTTCTGAGGACAGGACAAGAAGCAATGGGCTTAAATTGCAACAAGGGAGGTTTAGGTTGGACATTAGGGAAAAAAATCTTGTCAGGATGGTTAAGCACTGGAATAAATTGCCTAGAGAGGTTGTGGAATCTCTCTCATTGGAGGTTTTAAGAGCAGGTTAGTCAGGGATGATCTATATCAGAGGTCTTAAAACATGCGGCCTGTGGGGCTAGTTCCTGCAGCCTGCAAAGCTCCCCGTGGCCCACTCCCCACCCCCTCCAGGCCAGGGGTGGGCAAACTATAGCCCCCGTGGCGCCGCAAGCCCTGCGCCGCTCCCTGAAGCGGCCGGCACCACGTCCCTGTCGCGGCGGGGCGTGGGGGTGGGGGCAGAGGGCTCTGTGCGTTGCCCTCCCTTCCAGGCACCGCCCCTCCGCAGCGCCCATTGGCCGGGAACGGGGAACCGTGGCCAATGGGAGCTTCGGGGGAGGTATCTGGAGGAGCAGCAAGGCCAGTGCACGGAGCCCTGTGGCCCCTTCCCCAGGGGCCGCAGGCATGTGGTTCCGGCTGCTTCCCGGAGTGGCGCTGGGCCAGGGCAGGCAGGCAGGGAGCCTATCCTGGCCCCGGAGCTGCTCTAGGTAAGTGGCGCTGGGCCGGAGCCCACACCCCAACCCTCCTGCACCCCAACTCCCTTCCCTGAGCCCCCTGCCGCACCCTGCACCCATCCTGCACCCCAACTCCCTGCCCTGAGCCCTGGCCACACCCCGCACCCCTCCTGCACCCCCTGGGAGCAGGGAGGGGGTGGAGTTAGGGTGGGGAATTCAAGGAAAGGGGTTGGAATGGGGGCAGGGAAGGGGTGGGAAAGGCAGGGAAGGGGCGGGGCCTAATAGAAGGGGCAGAGTTGGGGCAGGGCTGGGGGCAACAGGGGAGGGGTGTCAGTGATGTGGCCCTCGAGCCAATGCATTAGTCCTCATGTGGCCCTCGTGGCCATTTGAGTTTCAGATCCCTGGTCTAGATAATATCTAGTCCTGCCTTGAGTGCAGGGGACTGGACTAGATGTCCTCTCGAGGTCCCTTCCTGTTCTAGGATTCTATGGTACTAGAGCAATAGTTGGAGATTTCCCGAAAAGCCTCACTGTAGACAAGGTCTATGAGTGGGAGCGAGGATCTCCTGTCAGTGGCTCCAGGCTAAAATCCACAAGCAAATACTGATGGCTGTTCAGAGATGGTCACTTGAAAAGAGGCGATGGGTCTCTTGTCACTTACCCTGAGCTACAGCGTAGCCGTCTCCCGTCCTCCCTGCAGAGAGAAGGCAAATTTCAGTGAATGCCGCTCCCGACATAGGAACCGACTCCGATCTGTGTCCACAGCTCAGAAACAGGACCCCTGGCGCCAGTAATGGACTCAAGGTCCCAGGCGCTCACGATCGGCAGGAGAGAAAGACACGAGACAGTTTCCAAAGATCTCAGCCCACTGGCTGCTGGGCTCACTGGAAAACCAAGCCTCATATAAACTGTAACCCGCACCAAGGTTCTGGGTCTGGCCCTCCAGCAGCTCCCATCGGGGTCATTAGCTCAGTCCCACAGTGGGACAGTCACACAGTACTGACACTGGCTCCTGTATTGCTGTTGGCCTTAGGTAGGTGTGCAGGGCCCGGCAAGTCCAGGGAATGCCCCCAACCCAGCCACTTTACCTGGGCATTGCTTTTTCCAGAAGAATACTCCGATTATAACACCAATCAGGACAGCTGCAGTGATAACTCCAGCCACAATGGGAATCAGACTATTATTTGGTTCTGAAATGGAATGGAGAGAATGAGCAATGGGGAAAAATCCCCCACTAAAACCCCCCTTTCGTCACAGTGCAGGGATCAGTCAGTCAGCTCCCCAGATAAGGGCTGAATCCTGCAACCATCCACCCCTTCCAATGCAGCCACCATGCACCTACGAGGCATTATACCCCACCACAGAAAGTCCTGGACACTAGACCCAGCTTCTACCACTTCAATTCATAATAAATATTTAGCACTTAAAATAGAAGACTTTTATAACATTAATCAATCTTCATAAACCGAACTATGGGAGAGCACGAATGTCAGTCTCGTCCCTAAACGGGAAAGGGGGAGACTTGATGAAGATCACACAGTGAGTCAGTGAAAGAGCCAGGAATAGACCCCAGGAATCCTGACTTCCAGACCCTCCTCCCCTAACCCACCTGCCCCCACTCCCCTTCCAGAAACAGAACCCAGGAGTCCTGGCTCCCAGCCCCTAACTCCCCCTTGACCACCCTGACTTTCATGACTAATGGAACACAGTCCCATTGTGTGATTCTGGTGACAAACTGGAAACTGACCTCAAAGCTCTGGATTTCCCTGCCATGAATATAGTTAGACACTATGCGTGTTTTTTGAGGGGGCAGGAAGTGAAGAGGGGACGACAGAGATATTTTAATACTGTTCTTGGTTTATAGGAACCTGTTAAACCCCAAGTTCTGTATACACTTTAAGTTTCATTAATCAGCTTCTCCTGTTGTCTGAAAGATCCACATAATAATACAGCAAAAAGAAAAATATTTCTAAGAGAATAAGGAAATGTGGTTTATGACACAAAAATTGGCAGGGGACGTAGTAGCAGGATTATGATGTGAAACCATCTGTTGACTAGATTTCCAGTGCAGGCTGCCCTTTTAGAAATTGTTTGCACTTCCAAATGCTGCATTTTTCCACATCCCAATTAACCAAGCAAAAAGATGGGTAATAAATTCTTTCTCGACTTCCTTGTGCTAGGTGCATAGGAGACTCTCCCCCGATGCAGGGTTCTAATCTGCCTCCTCGCTCCATTCCAAGGCCAGACCCTCTCTTCCAGCATCACTGCGCACAGAAACAAGCTGCTCCCAACATTAAACCTCTACCTCTGGCCACATGGGCCCACAGAGTCGTGTTTCTGAGAACCTGCTGAATCCTAGGACTAGAAGGGACCTCGAGAGCTTATCTAGTCCCGTCCCCTGCACTCATGGCAGGACCACGAGTGCATGAAGTTGAGAACGGGCTGGAAGCTGAAGCAAGACCAACTCTGTTTGGAAATAAGGGGCAGATTTGAGCTTCTCCTGGGATGTGATAAATTCTCCATCCCTTGGAGACTACATCTGGAATGGAAATCTCTTTCTGAAGGATCAGCGCTGGTTTGCCCACAGATGACCAGACTGTGATTTCCCCCTGCCCTGGACTAGGCAGGAGCTCAGATCAGATGATTAGAATGGTCCCTTCAGGCCTTAATGTCTCGTTGTTAATCTTCTCCCTTCAGAGACACTGTATTGCTGAGATGTATCCAACAGCCCCAGAGGCAGCAAACTGGAGAGCAAGACATGAGCCCCAGGCACTGTGGGTCCCAGCTCTAGCACAAGAACTTGACTGCAGGGGGACAGAGCCAAAGAGGACAGGGCCTCACAGACCCTGAGAAAGTCCAGCTTCAGCCTATAAATCCGAATGAGAATTTTTCAGGGGTTGAGTTTAATGGATTCCCCCTCTCCCACTAGGAAAACAGACAAACACACAAACTCCTTACCCCAGGAGACAGAGAGTGGCTCTAACAGGCTTTCATGCTCCACGTGACATGAATAATGGGCTTTGATCTTGGGATCAAATCTCCATTGTCACCCAGGTCTGGTAGGTCCCATCCCCATTGGGTAGGATGCCTTCAGAGTAGGTCTCCTGCTGTCTGCTCTCCCCATTTTTCAGTCAGGTCACGGTGATGTCCCGGGGGTAGAATCCATTGACCTTACAGGAGAGGGTGGTGAGGCCGTCACGAGATGACCTGTCGCTCACTCTAGCTGTTGGGCACACTGGGAAAAAGAAGAAACTCAAGTTAGGTGTTTTCAAGCTCTAATCCAGGCAGCATTTTCTAGAGCTTTGCAGCATGAAATTCTGAGACCCGAGCAGTGGGAGAGGATGAGAATCCATGAGACAGAATCCCTCTGATGAGAGAGAACCACCATGTTAGAGGATTTCTGTGCTGAATTCACAGTATCAGCAACGGTGAATCCTGAATCCAGGTCCCTGACCTGGCCTCTGCTCCAAACCACAGAGACACAAATACCTTGACAGGCTTCACTAAACTCCAGATACAGGTGTCAATCACACACTAGGTTTGTACCCATCTCCTCTCAGTCCCTGGATTTGAAAGAGAGAAGAATCTTGCCCTGGCCAGGGAGCAAAAACTGGACTGAATAAACTGACCAATTAGAGATGGAAAGGGCCCATTAAACAAAAAGTGACACACAGTGCTAAATTGCCCCTCAAACGAGCTAATATGAATTGGCTAATTTCTTGTAGGTTGTTACCAAATCTATTTACCCCAGTATTATGGATTTCAAAAGGAATTATGCTAATGTTGAAAAATCAGTTTCCCAGCCCCCTGGCACTGAAATACACATTACAATGCTGTGTATGGATTTTTCTTGTTGGCATTTGTAAAGATGGCAAAGGACAAGATAATGTTCTGCTGAGGTTTGTGAGGGAAATAAGCAATTAGTATAATTGTTGCAAAAAACTGGGTAGAAATTTCAAGTAACCTTGAACAGCAAGTGCAAACTGTTTGGGAAGGGAAAGATCAGGGTGTGTAATGATGCTAACTAATCTGGGAAATGTGTGTATATGGTAACAGACAAGGTACATAAACGGGTAATAGTGAGTTAACATTTTGAAGCAGACTGTCCTCCTGAGTTGGAGTGTTAAAGCATTTAACCTCTTCCCTTCTATGTTTGTGATTAATCTTTAACTAAAAAGCTGGTAATAAATTTGAGTGTGATTATCTGGTGTCTTATTGATAAAAGAATCGAAAAGTAAGTATGAAAGTGTTGTAGCAAAGGTAGGTCTTGAGGGGGAAAACTTTAAGGACAAGGGGAGCCTTCTTCCAGGTTAGTATGGGGAGGGCAATTCCACATGTAGGGAATGGCATGGAAGGAAGCACATAAATGACTGTAGGAGAAGTTTGGCAACAAGGACAAAGCTACCATCATTGATGGAACACGGGCTGGGGGCAACACAAGAAATATGATGGTACAGACAGTGAATGGGGAAGAATTACATGGTGAATGAAGCTGGTGTCCATAGAAGTGGCACTTCCATAATTAAGCAGAGTGCTCTAACATGCACAAGTACAGATTGCCTTGATAACGGCTGTGTCACATCAGAGGAAGAGGTAGAATTTGTGATGTGAAGTTGCGCTCATTTGGTCAAGTGGCTCTGGAGATGCAGCTTCTCTACAGTGAACTGCTTTTAACATTTTCAATTTCTTATCTTTTTTTCCAGCAGAACTGATGGGGAAGGGGTTGTTTCCCCACCTATCCCTGGTGCAAGGTTCGCTGAATATCCCCCTACCCACCTGCTCCAGTTTGGAACTGGGGCTGGGGAATGGAGATGTAGCCAGTAGTGTCCCCCTAGGTGGGGCTTGTCTCCCGCCTTACCTTTCCTCTGTAGAGTCTCCTTCCCGTACTCTAGAGCACTCCTTAGCCAGGAAATACAATTCCCCTCCACGTAGCGTTTCCACTGCTGGTTGTCATTTACTTCAGCCTCCCATCTCCTCTTGGTGATCTGAGCCCCAATATCTGCTGCTACCCAAGTCATGGTCTCCTTATCGAAGGTAAGAAAGTCTCGTCCGTCATATGAATCCTGGTAAAACCCCTGAATGCTGTTGTCTTCCCGGAGATCACAGCCGTATATCGTCTGGATGATGTGAAACCCTGAAACACAGCTGAGGGTCAGAAGCAGTCTCTCTCTGAAAATCTCACCAAGAGCCCACTGCAGGTAGCCCAGTGGTTCTTCTTCTTGCTACTGGGCCCTCCCTCCCCTGAGAAATGGGGTTCCCACTTATGCTGTTGGGTCCTACACCCTCCCAGCTCCTTTCAGGGGGGAACCCAAACCCGCAGGGGGCACCCTCTCCATCTGTTGGGTCTTGTACACTAAAGAGCCCCCACTGCAGAGAGCTCACAACCTTCAAGGAGTACCTCACTGCTGCTTGTTCTTGTATGTTCCCTGCAGGAGGAGCAGGGTGGCATAATCCCAAAGGGAGTACTCCAGATATTGCAGGGATCTATCCCCTCCAGCTCTCTTCTGCTCTCTGAGGATCCCCCCAGTTCTCGTAGTCAGGGTCATTCTGGAGAAGAGAGGGAGTTCAGGGTGTCTGTACCCCACTCTCTTCTGCTCTGGTTGTATTAACTTTGCAGGGTCCTCAGGATCACTTGGCCCCCCACCTCCGTCATTGACAGTACCCCCATTCCCCTGTGAGGAGGGGGTACAGGTCTGTCCCCCACACTAACCTCTGCTCTGGTTTAATGACCTCACAGAATGCCCAGGGTCACTCTGTTTCCCTGCCCCATCTTCTCCGTGCCCCCAACTCAGTCTAGGAATGGCAAAGAACCAACTTCATATGCTTGGCCTCTTTTTCACATGGCCACTGTCTCAAGGTGATTCCCTGTGAGGATCAGGCCACTGACGGCCCTTAGTTCAGCTAGCCACCATTTTCCTACAGCCAGGCTAATCTTCACAACGGCCCCCATCTCGCACACAACCAAGAGCAGACTCAGTTAATGGACCCACCCCTGGGCTGATAGGAGGCAGGGAGGGAGACTGGGGGGGAGGGAAGGGGGATTGGGACAGGAAGGAGAATGTAGGGGAGCGGGAGAGAGGCTGTGGTGAACAGAGAACAGTGTGGGGATCACGAGGAAGACTGAAATGTGGGGAAAGGATCAGACCCCTAGCTTGGCAAACTGGGTAGAATGTTGGGGCACAAAAATAACTCACACAGGGTCCCAAATATTTTCACCCCTCCCTCACCCTGCATTAGATACATCGAGGTAAATGCCAAGATTTTCAGCAATGACTAGTGATTTTGGGTGCCTAACTGAGACCCTTTAAAGGGGCCTGATCAGAAAGTGGGAGCACCCGGCCTCTGAACATCAGACACCCAAAAATCACTAATCACTTGTGGAAAACATTAAAAGTAACAACAGCTACAGAAAGGTTAGTAACCATTTTTTCTTCTTCAACTGTTTGCACATGTCCCTTCCACGTTCGGGGACTCCCAAACAATACCGTAAGAGGTGGGCTCGGAGTTCATGGACACATGGATTACAATACTGCCCAACCAAACCCAGTGTCATCTCTCACTTGGTGGGTAATGGCGTAGTTGGAAGAAAAAGTATGTACTGACGCCCAGGTCGCTGCTCTGCAAATGTCCTGGATCAGGCCTGGGCCATGAACGCCACTGAGGAAGCTTGTGCTCTCACAGAATGGGCCACAAGGAAGGCAGGTGGTGGGACACCTGCCTGCTCGTAGCACATGTGAATGCACAATGTAACCCACAATGAAATTCTCTGAGCCAAAAGGGGTAGGGTTTTCATCCTATCAGAGCGGTGTGGATTTATGGATCAGCTTAGGACACCTGCCTAACATCCAGAGGGTGGAGATGTCATTCCTCCCTATTCTTGTGCGGCTTGAGGAAGGGAATGGGCAGGAAAATACCCTGATTACTATGAAACTCCAAGATTACCTTTGGGAGGAACACGGGGTGGGGGCAACGTTGTACCTTGTCGCAGTAGCGTAGCCGGGTTGGGGGGGAGCAGGGGGAGCGGCCGCTCCCCCACTGAGCAGAAGCTGTGCCTTTTTTGTGCTCCGACGCCTTTTGCTCCTGCGCTGCTGCCGGAGTGGAGCATTTTTTTTTGCTCCCAGCGCCTTTTTTTCTCCCGACATTTTTGCTCCCGGTGCCTTTTTTTAGCTCCGCTCCCCGTGCTCTTAACCTGGCTACGCCACTGCCTTGTCGTTAAAGAACACTGTATATGGAGGTTTTGACATAAGAGCTCTCATCTCCGAGACCCTCCTGACTGAGGTAATTGCTACCAGAAAGGCGACCTTCTAGGAAAGGTCCAACAGAGGGCACAATGCTAGAGGCTCAAAGGGAGGCCCCGTGAGCTCTGACATGACCAGGTTTAAGTCTCCCAGGGGGATGTTGTCAAGGCTGATTCCCCACTCTGGCATTTCGAGTGCAGAAGGTGGGAGCCTGCAAGGACTCGAAAAATTAATACTGGCCACTCCAGCCTGGTAATGCTGCCACCACCCAAGTGAAAATCTGCCTTTTGCCAATCCAGAAGAACTCTCTTGGGAAGTTTTTCTGGGGCCCCTCGGCTTTTCCACCCCTTCTTCGGGAAAGCCAAGAAAGGAAACAAAAGAAAAGGAGAACCCAGCGGTTGTATTAGCTGATTAATATATGCACAACCTCTTTACCTCATAAGACACAGAAATCCAGTCATGTTCTTACAAAAAGGAAATTTTATTTAAAAAAAAGAAAGAAAACACCCTTGGAAAACTTAGGTTATTGCTAGATCTTAAAAGAGCAACTGCAAGGATTAATCACCAAGAGTAGCTTTCTTGGGATCCAGTTTAAAGGTTAGAACAAAACAAAAGCACGTGGGGTTAGCACACCGGAATCCACAAGCCATAAAAAGAGATCGGCCTAATCGTGTCTACCTGAACATTTCTTGTTCTACTTCTGTCATAAATATAAAGGGACGGGGGAGAGGGTCTGATGCAGTGCTATACAATCCTCTTACCAGTAAAGGGTTAAGAAATTCAGGTAGCCAGACTGACACCTGACCTGGCTGGCATCTGACCAATAAGGGGACAAGATACTTTCAAATCTTGGGAGGGGGAAGACTTTGTGTGTGGCTCTTTGTCTGAGTCAGAGTGATCTTGGGAGACAAGAAGTACCTGCAGAAAATCAATCTCCTCAACCAGTCATCTTCTCACCAAACCTCACTTTTCTAAAGTAAGTTTAGTCAGCATTGCGAGTAGGTTTCTGTTTGTTTTGCTTGGTGAGTTTTCCCTGTGTTAGAGGGAAGGGTTATTCCTGTTTTTTTCTGTAACTTTAAGGTTTTGTCCAGAGGGGGAATCCCTCGGAGTTTGGAAATTGAGTACCCTGTAAAATAGTTACCATCCTGATTTTACCTTCTTTGTTTTAATAAAATCCTTCTTTTAAGAACCTGACTGTTTTCTATGGTTTTAAAACCCCGGGAGTGGATTTTTAGATCACGGTGTAACCAATTGGTTAGGAGATTATTCTCAAGCTTCCCAGGAAAGGGGGTGTACAGGCTTGAGAGGGTATTTTGGGGGGAAGGGGAACTTCAAGTGGTTCCTTTCCCGGATTCCTGTTTAAAACACTTGATGGTGGCAGTGAGAGAAGCATTTCTCAGGGTGCAGGGAATTTTGTACCTTGGGGGTTTTAACCTAAGCTGGTAGAAAAAGCTTAGGAGCTCTTCATGCGGGTCCCCACGTCTTTACCCTAGAGTTTAGAGTGGGGAGGGAACCCTGACAACTTCCATATCGGTGGTTCCAAATGAGTAGTTTCTAGGTATGATCCTGATGATTTTTCATACCTGGCCCAGAGCTTTTTACGGCATAAGTACTGCCCTGTCCCTCTGCAGCCAAGAGAACAAAAGACCCACACACCCAGCACTTTTCCCCACTTTGAGAGGGTACAGCTTCCTTACTGGTTCCCCTGGTCAGGTGCCAACTCATTTTAAGCTTACCTCTTAACTCTTTACAGGTAAGGCAGTTAGGGTACAGCTGCTAAGGAGGATTCTATAGCTACTGAATGGTTGGGGTGCTACCCCCACTCATTTATCACAGATGGGTTCCCAGATTTGTGGGTACAGCCTTTCAAAGCCCTCGAGGAAGGGAATGGACATTTCATGTGAAAAACCTGACTGACCACCCAGCAGGGGTAGAATGAGGAGATCGCTCCTAGGTGTACCTTAACGGATGAAATCGCTAGACCTGGCTGTTCCCAGACGGTTCTGGAGTATCTGCTTCATCTGAAAGATGACTCAGTGGGTGAGGAGGCAGGGGTGCCGGAACAGGGGGACCAAGGGGCCATGGCCCTGCCACATTAGCAGCAGGGGGAGGGGAAGGGGAGGAGTGGGCAGAGCCTGAGGAGAAGAGGTGAAGCGGGGGTGTGTGGGGGGAAATTGGGGAAGAGGCGGAGTCACAGTTTCAGCACCGGTAGCCCCCCCACACTCATAGGGAGATTCTGGCACCCCGGTGAGAGGCCTTGCAGGGTAGACCAAATGGAGAAACGATTCCACTTGGCAAGGTAAGTAGCTCTGGTAATTGGATTCCTACTGCCTAGCAAAACCTAGCAGACCTCCTCCGAACAGGCCAGTTCTGCAGGTTTAAACATGGACCTGTCAGGCAGATGGAGCATTTGGCCGCGATCTTGCGAGATCAGGTCCAGAAGGGGAGGGAGCAGCATTGGAGTTGCTACTGACAGGTCTAGAAATAAGCCAAACTAGTGTTGATGTGGCCAGGCTGAGGCTATGAGAATAACCTTCGCTCTTGATCTTCAGCAAGATCTTGTGCACAAAAGGAATTGGGGGGAAGAGGGGAAAGGCGCAGAACAGGTGATTTCTCCAAGGGAGTAAGACGACATCTGTGAGTGAGCCCGGGTTGCAGTCACGCAGACAGCAGAACGGCAGACATTTCCTGTTCTGTCTGGTCATGAACAGGTCTACGAGGGGAGTACCCACCACTGGAAAATGGTCCTTGCTATGTTGGGGCATAGGGACCATTCATGGTGAGAAGATCTGAGTTGCCAGCTTGTTCTGGGCTCCCGAAAGGGGAGAAGCTTTGAGGTGGACTGAGTGCTTTATGAAGAACTCCCACAAGCAAATGGCCTCCTGACACAGTGGGGAGAAGAGCGGGCCGCTCTCTGCCTGTTGATGTAAAACATGGCTGCCATATTGTCTGTAAGAACTTGCACCACCTTGCTTGCAATGGTGGGTAACAACACCTGACATGCTAGGCCAACCGCTCTGAGCTCTCTGACGTTTATCCATAGCAAGAGTTGCTGCCGGGACCACTGACCTTGTGTCGTGAGGTGCCAAAGATGGGCAGGCACTGTGAGCACCGAGTCCAAATGATGGCTGTTTGGCTGGTACACTGAGGCCAGCCAAGCCTGTAGGGGTCTGAGGTGCAACCTCGCATACCACACCTCGTATAGGCACGCGACCCATGTGACCCAACAGCCTGAGTGGGCTCCTGGGAGGAAGGCCCTGGCCTGGGTAGAATTGAGCAACGCTCCGATAAACACTATCCTCTGAGCCGGGAGGAGTGTTGGCTTCTGCTCGTTTATCAGCAGGCCCAGGTTGTTTGGACGAGGTGGATGCTGGCTTTCACCTGGGATTGGACTGGTCATTGACCAGCCAGTCACTGAGGTACAGACACACATGCACCCCTCACCTTCTCAGGAAGGCTGCCACTATTACCAGCATTTCATAAAGACCCATTAGGCTGCTGACAGGCTGAACGGGAGGATGGTAAACTGGGAATGAGTCTGGTTCACAACGATCCCAAGAAACCTTCTGGGGCCTCGGAAAATAGAGGTGTGGAAATAGGCATCTTTCAAACCGAGGGTGGCGTCCCAGTCCCCTACATCCAGGGAAGGAATGATGGAGACAATGCACAACTTCAGTCTTTGAGATGTTGCAGGTCTAGAATGGGTCAGAGACCCACTTTGGCACTCAGGATTAAGGATCGTGATGTTGCACTCCACATACTTTATGGAAATATGATTATGAATGTGAATATGATGTAACTGGAATATGCTTTATGCAAAACGTCTCTTGTATGATGTCATTAGAAAGCTTGTAATCTACTGAGTGTGTTCATCCTATTTGTTTGCATGTATTATTTCTATGTCTGGAATTGGGGAAATAAGACAAACTTCTATCACGGTTGTAGTCACACCAGGTGAGGGCCGTCAATGGGGCATTGGGAACTTGATGGCTCCCATTGATTAGGGCAATTGATGGTAAATGATTTATTTACCTGAAAGCCTTCCTGTGTACATGGGGGCCAACCAAGGAGGAATGGAGACTTGACCATGTCACCTGGTAGTGAAATCCATCTTAAATCTGGTACTTTTCCATTTAGCAAGAGGGGCAGGGACCCAGAAAGAGAAAAGATTCCCACCTTGTGCCAAGGTTATAAAAGGGGGTGCCAGTCATGAGAAAACCCCTGCTTATCAAATGAGATGTCTGCTGGATCTAACAAAGACTGTACCAGGGGAAAGGATTGGGCCCAGACTAGGAAAGAGTCCAGTCTGTGAAGTAAACTTATTGGAACATCTTTGAGGATGATATATTTCCTGTAATCAGTTTCTTAATGTATTAGGCTTAGACTTGAGTGTTTTGTTTCAATTTGCTCTGTTACTTACTTTGTTCTGTCTATTACTTGAAATCACTTAAATCCTATTTTCTATACTTAATAAAATCACTTTTGTTTATTAATAAACCCAGAGTAAGTGATTAATACCTGGGGGAGCAAACAGTTGTGCATATCTCTCGATCAGTGTTATAGAGGGTGGACAATTTATGAATTTATCCTGTATAAGCTTTATATAGAGTAAAAGGGATTTATTTGGGGTTTGGGCTCCCAAAAAGGTTGAATACTGAGTGCTGGGAAAGTCCCTGTTAACTGAGAAGCCCCTGGGCTGAGTGAATCTGTTTCTGTGGCCCAACCTCTGTGTCTGTGCTGGAGGTGACTGGTGTGTCTAACTCAGCAAGACGGGAGTGGAGGGAAACCTGTTCGGGTAGGAGGGTTGTTCTCAGTGGTATCCCAGGACATGGAGTGACAGTCTCAAGGGGAGTCTCTGTGACCAAACCCGTCACAACTTCAGCCTGGCCTCCCTGTCCTTTTTCAGATGTGGACTGAACTGGTGGAAGAGCTGACAGCGATCCGCCATAGGAGTCTCATCCAAGCACTTTAGACAGCTGGAGTGCAGGTCGCTCAAAGGCATGAGCTTGCCACAGGAGGCACCGGGTTTGAAGCCCGGAGACCGAGACATGCCCAGTTTCAGGAGCAGAAGAAACTCTGCTAGAAGAGTCCAACTGACTATTTGTATCAGTGGTGTCCAATACGTTCGCCACTAGCCACAGGTGGCTAATAGGCTATTGAATTGTGGCTAATGCATGTGGCTTTTTTGTAATGTGGCTAATAAGAAAAATTCAAAACCACAAGTGTGGCTAGCATCGAATTTCTATTGGACACTGCTGATTTATACCAATCAACTAAAGTCAAAAAGTGAGAAAACAACTGAGGTGAAAAGGGATGGAGTAACGAGAGAACCACTGAGAATCTGGAGAGATGCAGGGCGGCTGGTCACAGACACGCAGAGATCCCAAGCCAGGTGCCCAAGAGGAGTGGGGTGGGTCAGCCCTCCCCACCCACCCCTCTTCTCCTCCGTGCTGCACTCCACAGGGATAAGCAGGGTGGGGCATGTGACGAACTGGGACTGTTCTTAATGTGGTCTGTGAATGCTGACAGGGGAGTGTGGCTAGGATAGTCTGCAATGGGGGGATGGGACACTGACCAACGGAGAATACCTGAGCATGTAACATGAGAACCCAGGAAGGGGTTAGAGGCCAGGTGAGACCTTTGCCTGGGAAACTGAACAAAGGCTGTGGGAGGGGTCGCTGAAGGAGAGTCTCGGAAGCTGGCTGGTGAGGTGGCTGGGAAGCAGAGAGGGCTCTGACCTCCCAAGGGGGCTGGGGTGCCCGAGGACCCCAAGATGGACCTAACTGAGGGGTATCCTGTGGTCTGTGCCTGCAAGACCTGTCTTGGACTGTGTCCCTGTCATCTAAATAAACCTTCTGCTTTACTGGCTGACTAAGAGTCATGGTGAATCGCAGGAAGCCAGGGGTGCAGGGCCCTGAGTTCCCCCACACTCCGTGACAGGGCACCGATGAGGTCTCAGAGGGACCAGACCCCGAATTCCCCCATGTGCGTGTTGGGGGCAGACACAGCTAGAGAGAACACTTGGTGGTCAAGATGCAGGACTCAGGACAGTCTCTGGCGATCTGGCAGCCCCAGGATGGGGGGAGGAAGAGGGGTAAATGGGGGGAGGAGGGCAGGAGGGACAGTGGTTTGGGGAGGGGGCAGTGGGAACAAAACAGCAGCTCCCCAGCGCAGGCGAGCGGAGCCCCTCTCTCAGCACTGGGGAGGCTGGTGTCCGTGTGAACAGGTCAGGCTGGACAGGCTCAGCAGCAGGGGACCAATGGGTGAGACTAGTCAGGAGACGGTTAAACTAGCTACAGAGGGGGCGGGCTGGGGGGCAGACACTTGGCAACCCTCCAGGCTGTCGCTTAGTCCTGGGGCAGGGCCACCAGAAACCCAGGTGTCCAGGGCCGGACAGGAATTAGTTCTCATTGCT